>NW_015537997.1:303456-313125 GCF_001515605.1 Sinocyclocheilus anshuiensis
CCTTCACGACATGGCGGCGGCGGCAACAACAATACTACAGCGAGAATAAAAGTTATGCCTTCTTTCTTTGCGTGACCATTTGGGTGGCGTTATGCAAATCTTCCCACATCGTGATGTAGACATGTGGGGGCGTGTTAGAACGAGCCGTTTTAGGTATGCATGGTTGACTCTTAACTTTTATAAAGAGTATCTCTTTGGATTTGAAGACTTTAGTCTTTGCAACTTTACAGATCTTCTTTATGCACCAAGAGCTTGTAACACTCCAAAGACAAAGAAAAAATTGAAATCGCATCATTTGACCCCTTTATGTTTTCCATATTCTCTTTCCAAACTTTCCAAGTTACATTGTCAACCAGTACCCATCAATTCTTTTTCTCCATCTGCAGCACATGGAAATGGAAATGCTCTGGCCTAGAACTCAGGCATTTCATGAGAAGGGCAAAAAATTGGGATGCACTGGAGCTAGAAATCCATTAATCCTCACACCTGTAGTGTCTCACCCATATGTAGGTCTTGAGACGGCCCATGGGAGAACTGATGGATAACTTGGCACTTGTGGAAAATACTTGCCAGTTGTGGCAAATATGATTCTGCACATAACAGAATAAATATTAAATAACTGTTTAGCAAGAGACCACATAAAATGTATAAAGCAGGGCTGTCCAAACTCGGTCCTGGAGGATCGGTGTCCTGCAGAGTTTAGCTCCAACTTGCCTCAACACACCTGACCGGAAGTTTCTATGTCTAGTAAGAGCTTGATTAGCTGGTTCAGGAGTGTTTAATTAGGGTTGGAGCTAAACTCTGCAGGACACCGGCCCTCTAGGACCGAGTTTGGACAGCCCTGGTATAAAGCATCTCTGACTACTTCCAAACAAAAGGTAAAGCTTATTAATATTTAAGTTTATTTTGAGGTCTAAACTGTATAGTGTTCCAGATAACAGAGCATGGGTATGAGGATATTGGGGGACTTGCTAATGGACAGCAGGGGGCGCCTGACTTTCAGAGTCAGCCCCTAGGGCCACACCAATATTATAAACATGAGATACATTTTTAAACAGTGACCATTTTCAGTTAAATAATTCCCAGGAATCCTGTCCTAACAAAACAATGTCATAGTCATCAAAAACTTAAGGCAAGAGAGTGTTCAGATGCTTCACTTGCTTTTGGTGTTGTGGTAGATATTGTGTCATTAAAATGTTTCATTGGAATGAATGAAGGAGGGCCCCTCAAGGTGATTTTCGATCAAAGTATCTCAACATTAAATTCAATCATTTTTATAAAGCATAACACATGCAATCAAAGGAACTCCACTGGCTCATCTGCTTCCTAAATCCCAGTGTTTGTTTTGTGTTGTTGGCTTATACACAACTTGCTGCAAAAAACGACAGTCCCAAGAGTCTCCCTTAGTGCCTTGAGATGACAGATTGAGCGTTAAAGGCATGAAGCTCCGGAGGCGTATGGGGGAAGTAGGGCATGGCAACTGCGAGGGCGTTTCATGCACGTCATCTACTGAAGGAGTATGAGGTCTAGACCTGCGCAGGCTCTTCACTATGACATTTAGATCAAAACAACACCATATACCTAATGACTCAACCAATCTTAATTATAACCTTAGATTTGACTGGTCTAATTTGCAAATGCTGAGGCCATGAAAATGCCTGTCATCAAATTCAAAACTGAACGAAAAAAAAAAAAAAAGCAAGTCTTTCAATCATCAGATTTTGATGATATGACATGTTATGGAAGTTCTGGAGATTTCATTTTTCTCCCCAGTAGATATTCTACTTCCTGAGGGTGTTGCCAAGATGGCTGCATGAACTGACTTGCCTTAAAAGGACTTTTCTAGTTTGGCAGGACTGTGGATTGGTGAAATGTTTCACTGAGCTGTGAGACTTCTTACCGAGAGTGTCTTTCAGGTTCTTCACTAGAGAGGTTTTCTTCAGACTGTTTTTGCGCTCCACGTAATTAGAGGGGACGAAGCCGGTGTGGTTGGATGCGTTGCGGACTCTCCACCAGGTCTTGGAATCATCCAGCAACCACAGGCGTTCGTTCTTCCGGATGTCCAGTTCCTGGTCTTGCTGAGCTGTGTAGTCCCACTTGGCTATAACAATCACCTCCTCTGTCATCTTTCATCGAGTCCCACTGCCAAAACAGAGTGAGAAAAAAATTATATAAAAGATTGTAGAAGAGCTAACTCCATAAAAAACTTTCGAGAACCTAAATAGTTTAATAAATGACAAACTGACCAACTATAGCATTCATTAAGTGCCAAGGAAAATGTACAGATATGACTGAAAACTCAAAATTGTATTACATTTGTCCTTAAAGGGACAGTTCACCCAAAAATAAAAATTACCCCATGATTTTCTCACCCTCACGGCATCCTAGGTGTATGTGACTTTCTTCTTTCAGACAAATCCAATCTGAGTTATATTCAAAAATTGTCCTGGCTCTTCCAAGCTTTGTAATGGCAGTGAATGGATGTTATTTTTCAATAGTCCAAAAGAAGTCCAATAAAGCACATCCATCCATCATAAAAAGAATCCCACACGGCTCCAGGGGTGAATAAAGGCCGCCTGAATCGAATTGATGCATTTTTGTCCATATTTAAAACTTTATAAACCGTAATCTCTAGCTTCCGCTAGAGACGTACATGTCATACGCGCGTTTGCAAAAGAAAGCCGTTTCAGCGGATGACGTAGGACGTAGGCATAGCGTAAGCTCCGGTGAGAAGTGATGAACACGGAAGAGCAGAGGAGAGAGCAAACAAAACAATGGTCACGAATTAGATGTACAAAACGAGGATTTGTAATGAAATATATTTTCTTATATTTTGACTTTGTTAAACTTTGTTTCCTTTGCACCTGTAAAAAAAACCTTGGCTCTCACGACATTAGCATATTTTCACCGGAGCTTACGCTACACCTACGTCATTCGCCAGCGTTCAACAACGTTCTGTTGATTACATAGCGTACGACAGTATAAAGTTTTAAATATGGATATTTTGCTTACAATTATTTTTCTTATTTTTCTTGCATCGATTCGCTTCAGGAGGCCTTTATTTAATTTGAATTACATTTATTTTTTATTCTTTATTATTTATTTAACTCATTTTGGATTCGTCTGAAAGAAGAAATTCATATACACCTAGGATGGCTTATATATATATATATATATATATATATATATATATATGTGTGTGTGTTTTATTTATTTGCAAATATGATCTATTCTTAAGCAATATTCTCATCAGTTTTCTATCAGCTGTGACATATAAATCTGCGTGTTTTTTATATTTTATCCAAGGTCTTTTTTTTTTCCTTTATAGAGGGCATTTTCCTACTAATCTCATTAATACTTTAATTTCAAATTCTTACATTTGATCTACAAATTCAATTATAATAATGTGATTACCTATACGTTATCAAATTAAATCATTTACACTGAAAAATACAACTGCATTAAATAATATTACGAGATTATTTTAAATATTTTTGAATATACAAACAAGAAATTATGGTGGAAATGATACTTTTCAACTAAATTAAAACGCCAGTAGTGAGCGTTTAATGAGTGAGTCATTGAATGGTTCATTCAAATGATTCGTTCAAACGGCAGATTCATCAGATGTCTATGCATGGGCGAATGAATCAGCAATGAATCGGCTGGTTGCTGTGAGATGCACTGTTTTTCCGCCTAAAATGTAAGTGACCTAATATTATTGTATTTGCTTGAACTTATAGAACTGTTAAACAGTAGTAATGGTGAAAATGTTGTGTGATGTTGCCTAACTAACTGTATTTTAAATATAAAAACTTTCCATTTTGAATTTTTACCTCAGGATGCTGAGTTTCTTAGTGTTGTGCATTTTGATTTCTCCTGGAGAGGCTGCGTGAGCTTCGCCTTAGCAGCGCAACCTTATTCCGTCAATAGATGCATTATATACAGTAGCTATATCCACTATTCGCCACTTACTCTAAATGTAATAAAATCAGAATAATACTTGCATTTTGGTGTTTACATAGTTATTTTTGGTTACTGATGTTTTTATCACGTTACTTGTCTGGCGTTAATGAAGCGTTAATGTCGAGCCCTGGAGTCTATGTGCCGGGGCTCAGCCCCGGATGGCCCAGGCCCAATTTAAACCCTGTTCTTTACCACTCCTTTAGTGTTTGTCTATAAATGTTATTTATAGACACACTTACTGGGTCTTCGTGAATGCAATATTACCCTAGACTAAGCCTCAGGCAGCACACCAACAGACCGCCCACTGTATATCCACTGACCATCTGATGCGTATTGCACATAAAACTGGCATGCACTATCAAAATGCACATCAAAACAAAAACTGTGTTTCAGATGGTCTCCTTCTAACTGAATGGGAGCTTCTTGGCCAGCGTAAGCTGCAGTGTGGACCAGACCTTATGTTTAAATCAAACATCTGGCAACACAAGACTAATTTGACCTGTGAATTATGGGCTCTAAACTCAAATGCAGATAAACACACCGTAAATTGATCTACAGAGGACAGAGCAGCCACAGCTTCTTTTACCTGTTTTATGTCTTTAATGAGGCGACAATTCTAATATTAACACCCATCACACTGGAGCACATAACTCATGAGATGCCTCCCACACACAATTACACCACATAAAGGATTTCATTACCTCTGGTGAGATTTTGAGCTGTATTTCATAAATGCAAATTTGCCAGCTCAAAGGCAGAGCTCGTTTTCTTTAAAAGCGGTCGTTAAATGACAGTTCAATTAGGAAAGAGGCTGGCCATGACAGTACAGCAGCTGGATAGAAATGTCCTTGTGCTTTAAATCAATCATTCCACTCTGCTGGCTGCGAGCTTCGGGTTCATTCATTACCTGAAGCACATGACCTCACTCGCTGTGTTTCGGTAAAGGGCGGGAAAGAGAGCCACGGAGAACAAGGAGCTGCTAAACGAGATTCTCCATCAGGCAAAAACAAGGGAGGAAGGGAAAAAAGGTGGGGAGAGCAGGCCAAAGCTTGTCTCTGAACACTTTGTTGAAGAATGCAGATAGGTAAGAAAGGCAAAGATGGAAGACATGGTGATAGGGATGATCAATACTAAAATCTGTTATCTAATATTTTGGCATAGATACTAAATCGACACCATATTCATTATCATTATCATTATCATTATAAATAAGTTGATACTAACAGCACATGCAACAAATAATGCAACATGTGTCGGTTAGCTAATAATAAGTATCAAAGCTTGTCAATGGATTCAATAAATTGCATCGCTGTTGTTGTAATGTATTGGGAAGCCAGAATGAGCATCCATCAACAGAAATATATGTTAGCCGAACCCTGTTTGTTTTACGTGTTATTTATAGCAAACCATATGACAGATGATGCGTTGTCAGATTTAAGTTGAACCGTGGTGCTAGCGCGTGCCGAACCGTGTGTGGAGAACCATACGTTCTATTTTTTTCCGCAAACCGTTCCACCCCTAATCCCTACACATAATCTGCTTGATTAAAGATTCTAGTACACTAACAACACATTTCTCACCTTATGGTTGAGTTTGAAGCTAGAATGATGTTGTCAGATTTAAGTTGAACCGCGGTCCTAGCGCATGCCGAATTTTTTTCCGCGAACCGTTCCACCCCTACCATCGAGTATAGAAAAACGTCTCGTCGTTCGGTACCAAATTTCGATACCTAAGGGGTTAATTTCATCAGCGTCAGTGAGCCAATAAGTGGCGCAGATCGATCAGTGTTTGACATTTCGAGCGATTCGAAAGCGCACGGAGCAGTCTGCTCTCTTGGTACTGTAATACACCGATCGGTCTGCAAAGTCATTCCGCGTCAAGTCGAACACACCTACTAGTTTACACCGGTTACACTCAGAGATGTGGCGCACACGTAATTGATTTCATAAAATTGGTATCGAAAAAAAGTATAGTTCAGGAACCGTATCGAAGTGAAGGTATCGGTATCGATATCGAAAATTTTTGAACGATACCCAGCCCTACCTATTAATTACTCACCCTCATGTCGTTTCAAACCTGTAAGACCTTTGTTCATCTTCGGAACACAAATTAAGATATTTTTGATGGAATCTGAGAGCTGTCTGACCCTGCATAGACAGCAACACAACTGAAATGTTCCCAAGTCCAGAGACGTAGCAAGGAGATCTGTAAAATAATCCATGTGACATCAGGGGTTCAACCGTAATTTTACAAAGCTACGAGAATACTTTTTGTATGCAAATACTTTTGATTCTTTTTTTTCTTTCTTTTGATTTTTTTCTTGAAGATGAACGAAGGTCTTACGGGTTTGAAATGACATGAGTAATTAATTAAATACATTTTCATTTTTGGGTGAACTATCCCTTTAAGAGAGGGTGGAAGATGATGTTATATACAGTATACATAGGCCTACATATGTATGTATGCATGTTATATGTGTGTTTGTGTGTGTGTGTGATATACTATTTAATTTAAAGAAGCAATTAAATGTATATGTTACATAAGATTTACTATTTACTATTAATATTTACTATTTGAAAATCTATTTGGGGGGGAAATTGATAAAAATTATTATCTGTACAAAACAAAATTAAAGATTTATATTTAAAAGATTTATATTTAGATAAGAACTTCTTGATTCTGTAATCCATGGCATTTTCAAAAAATAAATTGAAAATACAAATAAATGAAAATAAAAACAAGAATAAAAAGGAAGTAAACATTGTAACCAACAGTGCACTCAATAAGTCTGTGTGCATTGGGAATGATATATTCTTTAAAAAATGTAAAAAGATGCTGATGATGCCAAATTTTCCCGATGAATTGCCTTGGCTTCAGCAAACTTCCAAGGGGGCACAGAATAACTTAAAATTATATATATAAAAACAATCCAAACTTTTTTTTAAGTGCTGAAGCACATACAAAGATGAAAATGTAACTGAAATCATATTCCTTTTTTACCCCTCAAAAACAATTTTTTTTATTGACATTATTAAGTTAACACACAGAATCTTGAATCCAACATAATCACAAAAATAAACTGCTTGATAAAAAAATCATTTATCAACACTTCCAGTTTTTTGTTAATAAAAACAAGTAGTGTTGTCATAAATACGGCACAAATACCAGAAAAAAATATCTTTAAATATTGTGTTGAACAATGTGGCCTTTGAGCCAAAGAGGTTGAGAACCATTTATTTAAAGGGAGACACACATGTGAAATTATTAAGAAATATAACTTCTGATAGAGTATGCTGTTATCATACAGTCTTACAAAATAATCTCATTTAAAGCACTGCTGCTAAAGTCATTAAAGCAGCGTCTGTGTATAAATTCATTTCTGGCCCTTAAAGGGTTAGTTCACCCAAAAATTTAAATTGGCTTGTGTTTTACTCACCCTCGAAGCATCCTAGGTGTATATGACTTTCTTCTTTCAGACGAATCCAGTCGGAGTTATATTAAAAATTAGGGATGTACGATATATCGGCCACCATATCGGTATCGGCCGATAAATGCTCATTTTTTCTGTTATCGGTATCGGCCCGATAAGAAAATTTGGCCGATACCTTCGTAATAAACACTTTTCTCTCACTTCCATTATCTGTCATACGCGGAAGGCATTCCGGCGGATGCGACAGCACGTATGCGCAGCGCGCGCGCCTCTGAGATATGCTAGTCTCACGAGTTTGTTTATAGGAGCAAAGGAAGCAAAGTTTCCTTACTTTAGCAAAGGAAAACCAGTCTCCTCTTGGCTTCTATCGAAATTTTTCTTTGCAAATCTTCCGTTTGTACTTTTAATTAGTGACCGGCGATTTGTTTTGTTGTCTCTCTGCGTTCGTCACTTATCACACAACGCCGACATGCTACGTCATCCGCCGGAACGGCTTCCGCGTATGACAGTTGGCGGAAGTGATATAAAAGTGTTTATTACGTTTGAAATATGGATATTTATCTTACAAAAATGCATGGATTCACTACAGAAGGCCTTTATTCACCCCCCGGAGCTGTGTGAAGCACGTTTTATTATGAATGCGCACGCTTTATTTGACAACTTGTGGACTGTTCAACTGCAACACTGCAATGATAGAGCTTGGAATAGCAGGACAATTTTTAATATAACTCCGACTGGATTCGTCTGAAAGAAAAAAGTCATATACACCTGGGATGCTTCGAGGGCGAGTAAAACACAAGCCAATTTTCATTTTTGGGTGAACTAACCCTTTAAGAAACACTTCTGATGGTGTCTGGTGGCTAGCCTAATTATACAGGGCTGTCTTAAGATTGACTAGTCCACTGATTTTGTTAAAACACCCCACCTGGATTTGATTTATAGATCAATTATAGATTTAGTAAAAAAAAAAAAAAAAAAAAATTCTCAAACAATTTTTCAAGCCTTTATGCCTGAAATGCCAAGAAAAAACTAAATGTGCAAGACTAAATGACATTGCATGCAATATTCTGCTGTAGTGAGAACTGATATCAGAACAACTGCCACATTCATCTTCAAAACGGCACTGAAATGGAAAAATTAAGCACAGTGACTGATAACTTGAGATGATGTTTGTAACACCATCTGCTAAGATAAGATCAACAACATAATATGAAAAGAAGCGTATTTGTAGAAAAAAATGGGTGACAGATTTATGGATATCAGTATCTGATATAATCGCACGTCTACTAATTAAGCACTACATTGCTATCATCACTCACTGGTTCTGCAGATCAGAACAGAATCGTGGTCATTGTGTCAGAGGAAGCTGTTAAAGGTCGGCGTCCATCTCTTTCCTCTCTGTCCTCTTCAGAGAACATAGGGAGCTCTCTGTCCCAGCAGCGCGGTGATAGATGGCACTCATTTTGCTAAGCAGAGTCCCGCCCACTGTAATATCCACACAGCTTAGCCCACCTCCTTAATAATCAAGGCTGTTAAGAAGACCGATGGCTCTGCCACGGGAAAGCAGATCAATCCTCAAGGCTCAGCCTTCGTTCAGACGCCGGAAAGCTGCTTGGTAATGATCAATCTTACCCAGCTCACTGTCAGCTTACGCTCACTTACACGTGCAACGGGAAAAGCCTTTTAACCGAGAAGAGACAATTAGCCGGGTTATAAACATTTCTCACCACGGGCAGAAAAACAGTTGTACTCCACTACTTATAAATGGTTCAGACTTGCAAACAGAGTCTGTCTTACATCCGGCGGCCATGATGACTAGTGTACAATGTTTGTGAATACAAGAACCGAAGGAAGCCACTCTCTGACCTTGAATTGATCTATCAAGATGTGTTCCCATAGTCCAGATGCACTTAGCACTCTGAGCCCTGCTCTCGAGGGACTAAAAGCATTTAATACGACTAATACATCCGCTAGGCAAATGTCCAGCTCACATTCGCTTAACCCAACTAAACATGTCTTGCATGCAAAGCAGTTGCCAAATATCAGCTTAAAATGTGCAGATTACACAACAATTCATGTGTTATTTCAATGTAACTCCATTCACTGCAACACACTCAATGTGTTTCCAAATTAAATAAAATTAATCCAAGATTTACATTCTTTTATAGTAATGGTGAAGGGCTGGTTTAAAAGAAACCAGAATTGTACTAATTTTTAGTAATTCAGCAATTAGACCCACACTTTTAATTTTAATTATGCTTTATATATATATA
>NW_015537997.1:313251-314007 GCF_001515605.1 Sinocyclocheilus anshuiensis
CTACTGGTCAAAAGCTTGGAATAATTCAGTTTTTTTTTTTTATGCTTTCAAAAGAAGTGCTCACCAAGGCTGCACTTATTTGAAAAAAAAACAAAAAAACATTACAATTTAGAAGAACTGTTTTCTATTTGAATATATTAATATTAAAATGTGATTGATTTATTCTTGTGATGCAAAACTTCATTTTTCAGCATCATTACTCCAGTCTTCAGTGTCACATGATACTTCAGAAATCATTCTAATATGCTGATTTGCTTCTTAAGAAGCATTTTTTAATCAATAGTAGTGCTGCCTCATATTTTTGTGGACGCTGTGATACACTAGTCTAAGTTTGGGGTATGAATAACAGAATTATTTCTGCAGGATCATGTGACACTCAAGTCTGAATTAATGGCATATTCATTTACTAGTAATAATGCAAATTAGCCTGTGCTATAACAGGGTTTCTACAGACATGAACAAGTTAATTTAAGACTTTTTAAGACCTCTTTAATACCACCTTATATGAAATTTAAGACCTAAACCTGTAATGGAAATACACATTTTATTACATACATACATTTAATATTTAATGTGCGATTGAACCGAATCATTTAAACGGTTGATTCATTCAGGAACGAATCCCTCATGTTGCTCAAAGACGCAAAACAGCGCTGTGGCTTTGTTTGGGATTATTTTTATTGTCGAAATAGTGCAAAAACAGGCAATATGGTGTCTAAAACGTAAGTCTCTTAATAAAACTTCTAGTTTATTGAA
>NW_015537997.1:314358-323456 GCF_001515605.1 Sinocyclocheilus anshuiensis
CTCACTTGTCATGGTGTTATTTAACTATATCATGTTATGAATAAACTAAACATTCAGAATTTTTACCTCAGTGTGTTTCTTCTGAGTTTATGTGTGCTGTTACGCTCATTTGTTATGAAGACTCTCACAAAGAGACAAACAGAGTGAGCCTCAGCGCGACCTTGTATTCTGTATTCTGCTAACTTACTGCAATTCTCTGTGATGACACAGTAACTTACCGCGGGGAAGAAAAAAATCTTCGGTCTGTCGAATGATTGTAAACAGTCATTAGGTCCGTCAGACTGAAGATATTTTACAATGATTTGGTAGATTGGGGGAGCATTCCCTTCAGAAACGAACGTAATCCACTGCGTCTTCAACGGCTCAGATGCCGGCAGTAAATGACGACTGCTATGTTTGTACTAGAAAGCAATGAGATGACATGGTGAACAAATTTGCTACAGTTTCCTGAGAAGAAAAGAAGGAAGTAACAAGAGCAAAGAGAAGAAAGCAAGCACAAAATTAATCAAGAAAGAGGGGGTTAAAGATGTACCCTTGCTTTCCCAAAATGCATCTGCCCTGGCCTTCCCCCTCAAGTGGGAATTAAAGAAAAGCTTCTGTCCGGCTGCATCAGCACTATATAGAGACTCTCTCGAGCTCTTTAACCAGCACAAAAACACTGGGATGAGGGGAAAAGAGGGAGCACAAAGAAAGAGAGAGAATTATATAGAAGTCCCACCAGATTCTTCAGTACAGAGGATAAGAACAAATCTAGCAGTAATCCCTTTTATGCTTTCCTGGCCTCTTTTGGATTTCTGTCATGTCTGTAGCAACAGTGGACCGCCACATTCATCTCCACCCAGCAAACATCTCCTGGAACTAACACAGACTCATTCAGAACCATTCAAACGGGCTCAAGAATTAAGCTAATGTAGTGGCGTGTGGAGCAGGGCAAGGAGTACATTTGGCACAAAGTGAAAGCGTTAGATAAATCAGGTCAGGACCTTTAATAGGCAGGAACATGTGTTTTCCCATTGCTGGTGTTAACGATTAATCTGAACCAGCAGTCCACCCATCGCACACCTCCTCTGTGCTTCTCTCCCGCAAATGAACTCTCACACACACCGACCAGGCTGCTCTGATCTCAGAAACACGAGACATTACATCATATAACAGTGAGCAATGGACTAGCAGCTTAAAATAGAAAGTGGCGAGAACGAATCAAGTTTGACAGTGACAAGACACATTTCAAACCGGTTATTTGTGAAAATGAGAGTCTAGAAAGATGATGAAATGCCAGTGGACTGTCAACACCAGTTACACTAAAGGATGACTTTACTCATTTTACATATGGACAAAGCAACTGCATGAATCTGTATTCAAATGGTTTATGAATAAATATGAAAATTATAATATTTGTGAGATTTACAGTAAATGCCACCAAGAGCATATCCACATAGTATGCTATGAGAATTGTACATAAATAATATATTATAAAACACAGCTATAATTATGGATGCTGATTGATCAATGTAGTGTTCTAGTCCTGCTAAAAAAACACAATTTAACACTACATATCTGCTTACCTTCTTTACAGTGTACGTTAACTAAAACTAAAAACACATTTTAATTACTTGAAATAAAATAAACATTAACTGAAAAAAAAAAATTTGCACTAATTTTATTTGGGCCAGTAACCTAACCCAACATTTCAAATTTTCATTAAGTTCAAGTTGAAGTAATAATAATAATAATAATAATAATAATAATACAAGTGCTAAAACTAAATGAAAACTATATAGACACTTAAAGAATAATCGTAAAAACAAAAACAAACTCACAAAAAAAATAAAAATAAAAAAATAAAAGAAAACTTATAAAAGAAAATGAAAGAAAAAATACAAATCTAATTAAAAGAATTGTACAGTAAATCAATGATATTAAAATGACACTGGTCCCTGCACACCACATATATAAGAAAGAACAATTATTACTACAACTTTTAGCAAAAGAATTATGGTTAATAAATTTGCTTAATAAAATCCCAATTTATGCTCTTTGTGTTGCTCACCAAAACTAGTCTGTCACAAACAACATTAATGAAAGTCATTCATCATGACAACAGTATTAACAGCAATAACAGTTTGACTAGGACACCGACAATCACCATCTCTCACAATGCTTAATTATCACTGATTTGTGATATCACAATAAAACAATAAAGAAGGGAAATAAATCATTGCAATGATCTGTCATTGAAAGATTTTTTGGAGCTATTAAATTTATCATGTTTTTTGATTGAATCTGAACCCTCATACTGTTGACTAGTTTCCATTGGATGATTATTGTGAGTAACAAAAGTACTGTTTTCAGCCAATATATTCCAATTCTAACATTCTACCAAATGCAAAATATTTATTTTCTGTAATTTTACAGTGTGCTGCATTCCGCTGTAACATGCCAATAAAGACATGCAAGAGGCTCTTTAAAAAAAAAAATAGCAATCCGATCTCATGAGAAAACAAAACTATTTTACAAGTTGTTGATTTCATATAAATCAATACAATATCATTTGTACAAAATATACATCTTTTAGGAAAAAGTAAGGTCTAGCCCTAACCCTAACTCTCAGTGGAGCATAAGCAGATTATACAAAAATGTATGTATTCTCATGATCCAATTTGCCAAAATGTAAAATAGTTACAAAATGCCTTGTTGATCTGATCAATATAAGGTCTGAAATTTCTTGGTTGGTTGGTGCCACACTAATATCTATGACTCACCAGTTCTGTTACAAATATGTCAACATTTATTGTATCAACTGATATCCAAAGCAAACAACAGCGTCCTAAAAGTCCAAACTGCAGTACAGTGGGCTGGGCTTGCGGTGACACATCCTGTAATGTCTCTGATGAGTTAGTGGTTGCTCCTCTTCAGTAAGCAATAAAAGAAAATTAATGACTGTTTGACTGCTTGGTGACATCATCCAAGAAGCCTTCACGCGACTGCCATTAAAGCACATGGCTAATGGTGAACAGATTTCCACTGAGGTCCCGCTTTCCTTACAAACATTTGATCACAATGAAAAAAAATCTGTGACTGATTGAACCACATTACTGAGCAAAACCTTTAAAAAGCTACAGCACATGACTTTCAGCATGTCCCAAGTTGAAGTGATTGCATGCTACATTTTTCTTACAAACAACAACCTTGTTTGTGTCACAACCAAATCATGACTGTTTCTGTCATGGCTTTGCATAATGAGAACGATCTGAATTCAGACTTTGAGTGCAGTGAAAAAACATGGTAAGTTAGTTTGTCTTTGATGTCAGCCCTCTACGTGGTTCCAGCAGTGCTTTTCCACAAATCAATTCAGCACTGTTCAGCAAACAATATTTCCATTGTTCAACAGACCTCTGCGTAATAATCTAAGGAACCCCTTGATCCTGAAATGATCCCTGAACCCTGACATATAAAGAAAACACCCACACAAATGTGCACCAGTCAAAAGAAAATCTTAATTTCAGTGTTCAGGGGTGCAACAGAAAGTACCACAATTCAAGGGTCTAGATACACATTTTTACAGTATTAAAAATCAAACAATTGTAACTTATCAAGTAGGGCTGCACGATAAATCGAAATGGAATCGAGATTGCGATTCGACAGAAGCTGCGATTGTCATGCGTATCTTTCAGTGAAGCACGGTTCTGTGATCAGCAGTAAATCTCCAAGATATGCAAACAGCTTAATATCGTCGATATTAGACATAAAATCGTCTGCAATTTTTTTGCGTAACTTGTCAGTGAATTACGGCTCTGTGTAGTACATTCTGCTCCATCTGAAAGCAGCTGATGATGATTTCCTGCCGATTACAGAACCGGCATTACTAACAAATTGCGCATGACAATCGCATTTGATTAATCGTGCAGCCCTATTATCAAGGCATTTAAAATATGCAAGATGCTCAAAAAACAATGCTAATTAAGGCTCCATCTCCAAAAAATCTAAAACTAATAAACCTCACAAATCGACTAGTCAGTTTTTGGACAACTAGTTGACCATCTTGACCCATTCCTTATGCATTTATTTAAAAAAAATGTTGACCAGACTAATATAATGATATCAACTACTTGCTTGTATGACCATGTAGCAAATGTAGGATTATGATACAAAAAGATATAAAAGCTCCATGAAACTGCTGAATGGTTTCATTGGTGAAATTTCATGGGCAAAAAAGTCCATTGATCACTGTTAATAAACAGTATGTTTGAACAGTATGATCTCACAGAAGTCACTTCCAAACCAAGCAGCTTTCTGCTGATCAGTGTGGCGGATTCGCATGACCAACATGAACCCGCTACGAAATCTGCGTTGGGAAATATTTCGTCCTCAACACAAAATTCCAAACTGCGTGAATTCCTATTGAAATGACTAGATTTCGCCCACGAAAATATGCTGAATAACGGTAAATGACAGTGGCCGCACCTTAATAAAGGTGAAAAATTTGTCAAAATTAAGATGATGACATTCAAACATCTGTCACTTGTTTTCCGGGAAACATTTCTTACGTCACACAGGAATGTGGGTAGGGCTGGACAATAATTCAATATCAATATGTATTGCGATATAATTTTTTTCAATAACGGTGATATGATTTTTAAACACATTTCCAATATTTCGATATACATTACCAGTTTCCCATACATTGATTTATTTGTGCCGTTTGACTTTGTTGAATAAACATGAGCACTGCACGTTTCAAAATCATAACACGGCGCGGGTGTTTTATATGAATGTATCTCTGAAGGGAATTGACTGTCTTCAGAAAAGTTTCGATGGCATTTTCATTTGATCTGATAAAGTAGCATTCATGAGCGGAGCTGCTTTGATTACAGCCATTACTGGAGAAACCGCTAGTTCTATCACTCTAAAAGCGCCTCCTGCTGGCAGAGAATGAGTTTTCATTTTAAATAAGCCCGTCATCGTCCAGCCCTAAATGTGGGTAACCTCCATCTATGTCATAGGTCTGACAACTCTCACGCTCATCTCCCCAGGACAGATTACCACGCAATACGGATCTCCTTTCCCACACTGAGCATTCTTGCTCAGCCTTTTCCTTTCTTTCTTCCCTCCTTCCTAAGAGTAAAGGCCATTGTTTGCTGGTTTCCATGGTTGCAGTGGCCAAACCCTCTCTGTTGCGAGGGACAGAAAGGCAGACGGGTGTCTGGAGCTGAACAGAGAGAGGAGACTGAGCCTACACACACTGAAACAAAAGGGTTTGCCATGCCCAGCACACCAGAGATGCACTGAACAGGTGGTCCTGAATGACAAATTGCATAGTTTGGAGTCCTTTTCCAAAAAGATTGCTCAATCTATAAAAATTAGGAATACTGTTATTCGTTTATTTTCTTATCTGAGCTGTGAAAAACAAAGTAATTTTATATGATAGTAATGGAAGACGATATATGACAGTATAAATGATGGAAATTTATTGGAAAATATACACTAATATTGCTCAGCAAGATTTTCTTAGTGTTTTATAAAGAAGTCTCTTATGCTCACCAAGGCTGCAATTATTTGATAATTAATACAGTAAAACCAGTAATATTATTACAATTTAAAAGAACCATTTTCTATTTTAATATATAGTAAAATATAACTTATTCCTGTGATGCAAAGCTGAATTACTCCAGTCTTCAGTGTCACATGATCCTTCAGATGCAGAGTTTATTGACCACTAAGAGGCAGGTCTAACTTTAAATTATGTCTCATTGACAAATTGATCCATCACTGATAAAGACAAGGCCAGATCTTTCAAAAATCTAGGTTAAAACATGTACGAAGGCCCAAATCCAATTTTTTTGCCCACATGTGACTCGGATCTGTTTTTCTCATGACAGTGTGAATAGCACCAACCACATGGAATCTGATCTTTTCAATGCCGATTTGTGCCACTTCCACACTGTAAAAAAATAAATGGTTGAGAAAACGTAAAATAATAAGGCAAGACATTTGAGTTCTCTCAACAATAGTTTTTTAGTTCTTCTCAGTAAAGATACTTTGTTTAGTCAATGTAAATTTGTTTGTTCATGCAATGCTGATTGTCTTATTTTGCTAATAGAAAAATTCTTGTCACAACACCTGAAACAACAATTAAAGTCATTGAGGTAATTAATTTTTTTATGGAAGTAATTCTTGTCACAGCAACTGAAAAAACAATTACTGTCGTTGAGGTAATACATTTTTTTCTGTTGCCTGGATGAAAAGAAATGTGTAAAAAGTCATCACATTATCAAGTTAATGTTTGCTTATGAATTACAAATGTTAATGTGCAACTTAGTCTAATAAGTAGACAACATTGTCTTTGCTTGTAAAACAACTTACAAGACTAAGATACCCAGGAAATGGACATGAGTGTTTGAACATACTCTAGGCCTCAAAACAAGACACACTAACCTCAAGATTGGTGACAACTAGGGCTGCACGATAAATCGCATGCGATATTTAACGCGCATGAAAGGTAGTCAGTGGAAGTAGAGTGATGTGTCAGAACTTATAAGTATTGCAGTGACAACTCTATACACAAGCAACACATAAGGGCTAAATAAAAGTTTCAAAACTCTGCTCTCTTCAGTCACATCCTTGTCTTTATTTCCTGTGCATCATTTTGCTGGCTTCTGCGGCAGATCACACTATAAATAAATGCATAAATCGCTTACTTTATGTCCTCCGTGTTTACTTCCGTATGACAGTGTGCTGCGCAAGTGTTGCCAAATCCACAGTTTTCCCGCAGAATTGGGCAACTTTTTCATCGTTGCCACTAGTTGTTTTTCAACTCCGTGGGTTAAAGCCACCCCACTAACGTGATATATAACGTTATCAAATCAAAGGATTTTGATCGTTCTCTTAAGAGAATCAATCAACCCAAGTCTTGTGTGTGGTTGTTACACACTGGACAAAACTCCTGTGGAGCATTTGACTGATAATAAATGTATAAAATTTGTTTTGATTTGTTGTGGAAAGAGTTGGGAATATAACATAGTGGATGTTGTTAAAGCACAACTGAAGCTGCACGCAATTCGTCAGTGTATACTTAAAGGGTAGTTCACCCAAAAATGAAACTTCTGTCATTAATTACTCACCTTCATGTCGTTTCAAACCCATAAGACCTTCGTTCATCTTCGGAACACAAATTAAGATATTTTTGATGGAATCTGAGAGTTGTTCAGCACTATATGTCTCAACCAGAATAATTTGCACCCTAAAAGACAACCACAATGAACTATCACTGACATTACAACATGACACCACTTAGTGCACTTCAGTGTGTCTTAATAATAGGGGGAGTAAGCTGTGCAGTGTATGGTTACGTGGGCGCTAGGTTCATGACTGTAACTCTGTACGTATGTGAAAGTAATCTTGTCTTGCATACAAACCACACTAAAATGCGCAGGAGACCAGATATATACACTCACCTGTGAGGACAGACACCAATCTCTATTGTAAAGGAGCTGAAGTAGACGCCCAGCTCATTTAGATTTGATGAAATTTGATGCAACTTCTGAGCCATACTGTGAATCTGTAGCTAAAAGGTTTTAAAAGGTAAAGTATGTCATTTCTGGGGTTATCATAGTTGGGTAGTGATGAACGGAAACTACAACAAATTTAATTTACTCCAATAGTAAAAGAAAAAAATCCATAATAATGTTTCTAAGACTTTACAAAAGAGGAAAAAAGATCAAGAGGTTGATAGTATTGGTCAGAAGAATGAAGTCAAATTTGGCATCACTACCTTTCCAGAACATTCTCATTCACTGTTCCTTGTTGGTGGAACCCCTGACATATTCAAGAAACAGCTGGAAACTCATCTCTTCCGTGGGCATTTAATGGCATCCTGTTGAAAAAAAATCTTCTATGCTTTCACTATTTCTTAATGCCGCCCGGTTCTGAATTCTGAATATTTAAAACTTCGTATTGCTTGCATTTCTCATGTTATTGCCTTCTTAAGATAAATCGATTGTTGTATTCCTCATTTGTAAGTCACTTTGGATAAAAGCTTCTGCTAAATGAATAAATGTAAATGTATAAAAGTATAGTACACAGTAGTTTTATAAATGTACACACACAAAAAAAAAACTTTGCACGATTTACAATGTTAACTGTGAAAACGTGTTATCACAGTCTGTGAAAAAGGTCTATTGAACAACAGTTTGTTTTGGTAATGCTAATGGTGGTGCAAAAAAAAAAAACTGCACTTCCTTTATAAGAAATTAACTGGTCTGAATTCATGGTTTCTCAGCAACATTAATCTCCTAGAAAAGGAATTGACTCTCAAATCCTGTAGTGTCGTGCCACTATTAACATGTTGAACCCCCTGCAATACTGAATAGAGAGAAAAAAGCCTAAACAGACTTCTTTCTGTCTTATCTTGTAGCTTTTTGGCAAAAATGAAATGACACCTCGGCTCACTGCAGCTGAAGGAATTGCTGTATGTCTGACTGGAAACAATATGGAGGCAAATTTAAAGGGATAGTTCACCCAAAAATAAAAATTTTGTCATTATTACTCACCCTCATCTCGTTCCAAACCCGTAAGACCTCCGTTCATCTTCGGAACACAAATTAAGATATTTTTTAGAGATGCACCGATCGATTGGCCAGGGATCGGAATCGGACAATTTTCCTCATGATCGGTGATCGGTCGGTCAGTCTCACTTCTTTCCGATTCTGAGCCGATCCGTTTTGTTACCAGCGGCACAGGCAATAACGTCAGCCGCGCATTCTCACTGTCTTCTCTCCGGCGACCTCTTCTCTGTCACACACGTCTCATTCGCTCCGGTTAAATAGTGCTTGTATTGCGCATTATTTTAGTCATTCCTGCAGGTTTCGCGCTTACACCAAAAGCGCGTGCACCACCACTGATCTATATTAGTGGAGCGCACAATCCGCACTCAGTCTCAAACAGCTTGTGAGCCACAAATACCAAAATGAGTGGCTAACTGCGCTAAAACGTTCAAATACATACAAAATTATGTCAAAATGCCTCTTTTGGCGACTATCCAGTTAAACAACGTTACGTTAAATAGTTGAGAAAGAGAACGCATGTTGTGTAACAGTATA
>NW_015537997.1:323531-325108 GCF_001515605.1 Sinocyclocheilus anshuiensis
TTTTTTAACCTTAAACCGCATAAACACATTGCATTACACCAAATACACAAAATAATGTTCTTTTTAGCAGCATCATATGACCCCTTTAACATTTCAACAATATGAAATTCTTTGTTCAGTCAACTGTTTGACTAGTTGGGGCAATATTTGGGGTAATTTTGTTGGTATGACAAGGGTTTTTATGTAGTTTCAAGAAAATTGCATTTTTTAGTATTGGAGACTCAAAAGGTTTCGCAAACTGTAAAATGTGCAATTGTATTTTTTACAGTGCATATGTGGTACTAAATCCGATTCAAGTCAGATGTTTTGGAAAGCGACCGCAGTGTGAACAGTCATATCAGAATTCATGCAACTTGTAAGTCACTATAGATCAACATTCGTCACGATTCTGCACTCATGGGAGTCACTTCAAAGATTTTACATACCCAAAGCTATCAAGACAGTTGCAAAAGTAAGTCAGTGGAGTACAGTGACGTGTCAGAACTCATATGTATTGCAGTGACAACTCTATATACAAGCAAAACATGTACTGTATATAGTGCTCGTATCATAAAAGTTTCAAAACTCTGCTCTCTTCTGTCACATCCTTGTCTTTATTTTTCATATTGCCAGTGCATAATTTCGCTGGCTTCTGCAGCACATCACACTATAAATAAACGCATAATCGCTTACTTTATGTCCTCCGTGTTTACTTCCATATGACAGCGCGCTGCGCAAGTGTTGCCAAATCCACAGTTTCCCCGCGGAATTTGGCTACTTTTTCTACTGTTGCCGCGGGATGTTTTTCAACTCCGTGGGTTGACGCGACCCCACTAACGCAATGTTTACCTCCCTGAGCATGGTTGGGCTAATTTTGGACTAGTTTTGAGAGGCAATTGGGCAGATTTTTTTGTGAACACCTGGAAACCCTATTCGTATCGTTCTTTTGCGCATGCGGGTCAGTTCAGAACCATGATCTGTTCACACTGGAAATCTGATATTGTTAAATAGTGCTTGTATTGCGCATTATTTTAGTCATTCCTGCAGGTCTCGCGCTTATACCAAACGTGCGCGCACCACTACTGATCTATATTAGTGGGGCGCACGATCCGCGCTCAGTCTCAAACAGCTTGTGAGCCACAAATACCAAAATGAGTGGCTAACTGCGCTAAAACGTTCAAATACATACAAAATTATGTCAAAATGCCTCTTTTGGCGACTATCCAGTTAAACAACGTTACGTTAAATAGTTGAGAAAGAGAACGCATGTTGTGTAACAGTATACTGGGTCCGTGGATAAACTCTTAAAGGGACCGCAGTCCAATATTTATGCTGCTGTCTGTCATGTTAATCAAAGAACAAAAGACAAAAAAAATAATTTTCTGCTCTTGACTAAATATGTTTTATAAATGTGTTATTTTACATTTGATTACTTTAATTTCTGTAGTATTTTTACCTGAATAAAAACCTACTTAACCTGAAAAACTTAGCTCTCTTTATTCTATTGCATTTATTTGTGCTGTTGTTTGCAATTTTTTTTATTTGTTCTTATTTTATTACTGAAAATAAAACTTTGCGTTGAAGAAAAGTAGATTTTT
>NW_015537997.1:325993-326999 GCF_001515605.1 Sinocyclocheilus anshuiensis
TTTTTTTATTTGTTCTTATTTTATTACTGACTTTTTACTTGTTTTTTTATGAAAATAAAACTTTGCATTGAAGAAAAGTAGATTTTTGTTTGTATATGCTGTCAATTATAGTTCTTAGAAAGAAAATCGGAATCAGCAAAAATCGATATCGGCAGATCACACTAACAAAAAATCGGAAATCGGAATCGGCCAAGAAAATTGCAATCGGTGCATCTCTAATATTTTTGATGGAATCTGACAGCTCTCTGACCCTTCCATAGACACCGGGCTCTGCGCTTATTTTTCTTTTTAGGAGCACAGTCAAAAATTTAGGAGCACCTTCTAATCAATAATCCAAAATTTGATCAAAAATTAGAGGGCTCTACACTTATTTTTCTTTTTAGGAGCACAGTCAAAAATTTAGGAGCACCTTCTAATCAATAATCCAAAATTTGATCAAAACTTTGCCTTCTCATTATGAGGTGATATTTGACTCCTTCAAGTGATTTACAGTGGAATTTAGTTTTTACCTTTGTAAAGGCATTTTTCTAACTTTATTAAAAGTATGTCAATCTTTTATGTCAAATTTTTAAAAAATTATATTTTATAAGCTTTTTAAAAATTCTAATTAAAACCACATAATAAGAACAAGTAGAATAAGAAGAATAAGTTGGCATGAGTGCAATTAAATCCATAAATTCATGTTAAGATTCATGTTTTTTAAAAATTATGAATATAGACATATTAAATGTTTTAAAGAACTGAAAAGATACTTTAAAAATGAAACTAAAACTGCCAGCAGGTGGCGACAAGTCACTGATTTTATCACTGAATCATTCATTCAATTGATTCAGATGATGATCTGGTCAGTCGCACTGGTGCTCCTAAATATTTTTTCACAGTCGCATGCAGTAGTTTTGGTCACACTGTAGAGCCCTGAGACAGCAAGGGTACTACTACGATCAACGTCCAGAAACGTAGCAAGGAGATCGGTAAAATAATCCATGTGACATCAGGGGTTCAACCG
>NW_015537997.1:327195-327273 GCF_001515605.1 Sinocyclocheilus anshuiensis
GATCCATGCTGGGACGTTGATCGTGGTAGTACCCTTGCTGTCTATGGGAGGGTCAGAGAGCTGTCAGAATTCAGAATG
>NW_015537997.1:329523-357564 GCF_001515605.1 Sinocyclocheilus anshuiensis
ACCCTTTAAGCATACACTGACGAATTGCGTGCAGCTTCAGTTGTGCTTTAACAACATCCACTATGTTATATTCCCAACTCTTTCCACAACAAATCAAAACAAATCTTATACATTTATTATCAGTTAAATGCTCCACAGGAGTTTTGTCTAGTGTGTAACACCCACACACAAGACTTGGGTTGATGGATTGTCTAAGAGAACGATCAAAATCCTTCAGCAGTTACAGTCGGGGAGGTCTTAAGTTCATCATAGGCCTGCAGTAAATCAGATCAAATATTCTGCAAAAATTCACAATACAATCTCAAAGTAAACCTGCTGTGATCAAAAGAATATGTGGGGCACCAAGCATGCCAGTAATGCCCTACAGCAGGGCATGCATAATAAACAGACATGTTGAATAGCGCATGTACAAATTATACCATTTACTCACTCATACTGTCATCACAAAACAAGTACGGACAAAAATGCAAAAGGCCCTTCAGCAAAGAGCCATTTACAGAAAGGGCAGGATGTCACATTTTTCTGGTGTCTCATTATGGGCTCATCTCCCTTGTGCAGGGGTTTGACCTTGCCTCTGCTATAGGGCAGGCCTCTGACAAGCTCTCTTCGTGACTTACACAGCGCCAGAGGCAAACCGAGGCTAACCAGCGTTCACTAACCTGCATGGTTCTCAGCTACAGTTACACTGGGCATAAATGCAGTGCTACAGAAGGGCTTCAGCACCTGTCAAAACAAACATGCCCAGCACACGTCCGCTGAGTCAAACCAAAAGAGAGCTCAGTCAAGCAGCACAATGAATTCTTTTACAAGACATTCAAGCCTGCCCACCAAATTAGGACTTTTTACTGCTCACAAATGCTCAGCTTGACTCTCCCTATACCTAACCTGTTCATAGTGTTCGGCGTGCAATGGTGTATATCAAGTCAATTTGAGCTGAATGAGAACTATTAGTTAAAATGGTCCATATAACACGTGTCATTCAAAGTATTCTGAAGCTGTGCAACAGCTTTATATAATGTGTATATATATAGTCATGGCAACATTTCTCATTATCATTTTGTTTAGATTGAAGTGCTAAAATAATTAAAACTAAATAAAAATATACAGACATATTTAAAAATAAAAATGACAAAAAATTCTTAAAGGATAAGAATTTTAATAATGGATTATTTTCCATTTCAAAAATGGATTATTATCTATCTATATTTTTTGCACATCTAATAAGTGATGGGAATGAGCTTCAGAAATGGATGATGAAGCTTTAGGAACCACCAATCCCAGAATTCCCTATGACCTTTGGCCCCAGGCTGCAATGATCTTGGGATTATAAGTACAAGTTCCAAACTAAGAATTAGACAGACACAAATGAGATGCTAATGAATCTAACTGTATGGCAGCCCTAACTAGACTGTCCCGAAAATATACTTCAGGCTCTCAGTGTGTGTGTGTGTGTGTGTGTGTGTGTGTGTGTGTGTGTGATCCAGCTGCTTCCATTGGGACAACTAATGATTCACTCTGTGCCCCGGCGGCGATGTATCCACTGCATGCTTACATCCAGCTCTCATGGATACGCAGATAATATATGCTCCCACACACGCTAAAACAAACATATATCTCTCACAGCTCTAAATCAGAACAGACATGCGTCTTCCCACACACAAAGACACAGTAAAAAGCCTGTGCTCTGTTATACGTACATGAGGACACAGAAAATACGATACCTGCGGTCCAAAGCAAGTGCAGGAACAAATATCCAAAGCAACACATGCCTACAGATCCCGTCTCATTTCTCTGTGTGCGTACAATACAAGCGGGGAGATGGCAGCTAAACAGACAGTCGTGATCAAACATGGGGCTTCAAATCGAGCACAAGATTACAAGCACACGCTCTGGGGAGACAAACGAGAGCCCACAGCTGTGAGAGCCGGAGAAGAATTCATTCACCAAGATTGAAGGCATATCTCTCTCTGGCTGAGGTAATGAAAAAGGGCTTGTGAACATGAGTCTTCTGGCTGTGAGAAAGGGGATTGTCATGAATAAGAGAGGAGAGGATGTTTTCCAGAGCCTGACGCGATCATGGCAGTGCAGTAATAGGCCTACAGCCATAAATCTCAATCTATATCTAACAGCAGCTCTACATGCACACATTCACACACACAGATACATCTACATTACGCTACACTGATAGTCTTGGGGAAGCAAGACATGGGCATACTGCTAATCTGCAAACCACTGAGTAGAGACATTATAAAAAGGAGAAAATGGACCACTTGTATTAAAATGAATGGGAGAAATCACAACACTTAAAGGGATAGTTCACCTTCAGTTGCTGGTCCTCATTGACTTTCATAGAATGGGGAAAAAAACACTATGCAAGTCAATAGGGACCAGCAACTGAAGGTGAACTATCCCTTTAACATGGCGGCTGTAATGATAATAGTAATGGCAACCAGGTGTGGTTAAAACAATATATATCTGCGCATGTGCAGCATGGGGGCAGATGCCCTGGGAGTGTGCGTGGTGGCAGCACGCCACAGTTGTAACCGCTAATAAATACCAACGTTGCCTTTCAATTGTAAAGCTGTTTTATTTAATGGACTCACAAGAACAGAACATGGTGTCAGAAGTTGCTTTTTGAAAGGAACGTATATGGTACGGAGCGGAGGATGAAAGTTGAGAAGAAAAGTTAAGAGTGTATGCACACGTGGATGACAAACACAGAAGATGGAAGGATTGCAGCCGCCTCCGAAACTTCAACTTACCGGTAATGTTGCTGAGAATTGGAGACGATTCAAGCAACGATTTCTCTTGTACTTGTCTGCAATTGATGGAGATCGAAAAGTGGAAAAGATGAAAGCATCATTGTTTCTTCATGTGGTCGGTGATGAAGCATTGGAGGTATATAATAATTTCACTTTTGAAGAAGGAGAGAGTTTACGATTGCAGCCAATAATGGATAAATTTGAAGCGTTTTGTATCCCGAAAAGGAATGTTACTTATGAGAGGCATCGATTTTTCACGTGCATGCAGAGGAATGGGGAAACCATTGATCAGTATGTGACGGAGTTGAGACATAGGAGTAAAACGTGTGAGTTTGGCGAGTTAACAGATTCTCTGATAAAAGACAGAATTGTGTGTGGGATACATGACAATGGATTGAGGGAGCGACTGCTCAGGGAACAAAATTTGGATCTGGAGAAAGCGCTTTCGCTTTGCAGAGCAGCAGAAAAAAAAACAAGAGATGATGGAAGTAGTTTTTATATGGGATTGCTTGCTTATCGTAGTACACCTCTTGAATGTGGATACTCACCGGCATATCTTCTGATGGGTCGATGTCTTTGTTCTAATTTGCCTGTGTCTGAGTATGTTCTGTTAACACGACATGGTGAAAAAATGAAGAAATATAAAGAACAACAAAGGGCTAAGCAGAAGTCATATTATGATAAAGGAACTCGTCAGTTGCCCGAGCTTGGTGTTGGCGAGGAGGTTAGATTCAAAGATAAATCCAATATTTGGAAACAGAAAGGCATTGTACTTGAACAAATTCAACCAAGATCTTACAATGTTGAAATGCCAAATGGTGCTGTGTTAAGGAGGAATCGTCAACATTTGTTGAAAGACGTATCTGCTGAGTCCGAACAAACAGAGCAAATTGAAAGGACTGAAATGCCTTTGAGAAGATCTGTTAGTGTACGGAAATGTCCTGAGAGACTTATTGAAACATGCTGAAATATTTATTGTATTTATTAGTAGTGTAAATTATGTTCTTTATGAATTGTGTTAAGTGTGATTAAGATTTATGATTGTTATCTGTGTATTTAAAAAAAAAAAAAAAGGAAGATGTAATGATAATAGTAATGGCAACCAGGTGTGGTTAAAACAATATATATCTGCGCATGTGCAGCATGGGGGCAGATGCCCTGGGAGTGTGCGTGGTGGCAGCACGCCACAGTTGTAACCGCTAATAAATACCAACGTTGCCTTTCAACTGTAAAGCTGTTTTATTTAATGGACTCACAAGAACAGAACAGCGGCTCTAGGAATGGAAGTCCTACCGTTAGTAGAGCCAATTGCCCGTTTTACTTACTTGTGAACACATTAGCTGAACATAATGATCGGTCAAAAGTTTGTTGTTCTTTCAAAATGTTTTGAAAGAAATTAATACTTTTGTTCAGCAAGGAAACATTAAATTGATCAAAAGTGACAGTGAAGACATTTATAATGTTACAAAATATTTCTATTTCAAATAAATGCTGTTCTTTCTGTTCATCAAAAAAAAAAAAAAACACGCCACTGTTTCCACTAAAAAATTAAGCAGCACAGTATTCAATGATAAATGTGTCTTGAGCAGCAAATCAGCACATTAGATTGATTTCTAAAGGATCATGTGACACTGAAGACCGGAGTAATGGCTGCTGAAAATTTAGCTTTAACATCACAGGAATAAATTACATTTTAAAATATATTCAAATAGAAGGGTGTTATTATACAGTGCAATAATATTTCACAATATTGCTGTTTTACTGTATTTTGATCGAATAATGCATTCTTGGTGAGTATAAGAGACTTTAAAAAATCTAACCCCAAAATTTGGAACAGTAGTGCATGGTTTAATTTTGTATTTAATTAACTGTATTTTTGAAAAATAGGCATAAACACATAATTAGGAAATATATAACATTTTTTATTGAAATTTCAGCAAAAAATAACTGTATTGTAATATGCAATGCTATGACATATGCTGTAAAATTTTCATACCGCCCACCCCTCTGAAGACCAATTAAGCTCAGAGTAAATAAAGCTTAACTAGAATCAGTGTGAAATTCAGAGTCTTTGAGGAATCCCTTCAGATCTACAATTTCCATGATAAAGCACTTTTTGATGACTCATATGTGGTGTACCGCAGCTGATCTGTTTGGCCTCTGCCCAATTAAACCTGTGTGATATGATCAGCGGTACCATAAACCCCCTTGGACAGCTGGGGTTGGCTCTCCCTTTATCTTCGCTCCATATGCAGGTCTCTCGTGGCACACAGTACATATCTGCTCAATTTCATTCCATCACAGTCCCTCTGAGACGTCCATATGGAGGGTCTCTTTCCATCTTCCTCTCTTCCTTATTACTCCATGTACCGAGCACCCCAGTTGGAGCGTGTCAGGCATATTCCCAGGCTGTAAGCAGACATGTGGGTAATTTCTTTAATAGGCTAGCCTGGGTTTTACACCTCCCTCCCGCTCATAGGGTAATCCAGCGAGAGCCACCACAATAACCCTTAAACGTCATCAGTATGCATAGAGACTGAAACACAGGATGGCAAGGACGATGGAATATTCATGTTTTCCTAATAACCGGATGTGAAGAATTAATCAAATATCTCTATAATGTATTAATGCGATCACTTTAAGGCGGGTTATTGGCTAGAGAAAATGCATGTAATGGAAATGTATGCGACGTACAGTATGTTCAACCACAGGGGGTTTCAGTACTCTCTGGTGGCTTTCTTGCTCATAAAATTATATTTCTGCTGATAAAACCACTCTTATATTTTCTGCAAACAAAACTGGCTCTTTGTTTCCAACTCAATACTTATATAGGCTTACATATATGGGTCAAAGACAAGACTTCCCACTTCGGTGATCATATAAACAAAGAAAGCAAGTTCAAGTGCATAGCTAATCGAAATGCAAGTAAAAAGTGTCTGCTTTAATGTTACAAATCAATTTTGTGAAAATAAAATGTCAAAATATGAGTGAAATAATGTTCCACCATCATTCACTGCAAGAGATATTTTTATGTAAAAATTAAACGACATACTTATTCTGACCTGTACTTATTAAAAATATATAAAATGAAAAATAATCATACTCATTTTATTATATTTTAAATTATTAAAAACATCTTGCTAAAATGGGTTTTGGGGGGCTGCACTGTGATCCTTAGTCTTTCAAAGTCATTAATGATTCTCTTGTTCTAAATATTCCTATACTTTATCACCATTCACTAGATTACTATTTTGAAAAATGCAAAGAAACATTTACTTACTTGAGAAATATTTCAAGGCTACATGTTTGATAACATATTATATTAAATTTTCTAAGAGTGTGTGTAATAGCATATTAGTTTTTTTTCTCTCTCTGTGGTATTAAAATTGGTATTGGAATGGGGACATTTTACTGGTAACAATTACTAAAGTTTTGGTATTGCTAGAGACGAGACACATTACTGTTAAAGAGTTATTTTTGTTTTCTTTGCGCACAAAAAGTATTCTCGTAGCTTCATAAAATTACAGTTGAACCGCTGATGTCACATGGACTAGTTTAACAATGTCCTTACTAGAGCCCGACCGATATATCGTTTTGCCGATATTATCGGCCGATATGAGCCTGTAGCCGATATATCGGTATCGGCGAATATGCCGCCGATATGAACTTTTTTTTTACAGAACATGTAATGCAGATAAAATGCTTGAAATGGTGAAATTACTTAGTTTGTCCAGAAGAGCGCTCCATTGTTTGCTACTGGCGACCTGGATGAAACATATCGGTCGGGCTCTAGTCCTTACTGCCTTTCTGGGCCTTGAACGTGTCAGTTGCATTGCTGTCTATGCAGGGTCAGAAAGCTCTCGGATTTCATCAAAAATATCTTTATTTGTGTTCAGAAGATGAACGAAGGTCTTGCGGGTTTGGAACAAAATGAGGGTCAGTAATTAATGACAATTTAATTACTGAGTAATTAATCACAATTTTCAGTTTTGGGTGAACTATCCCTTTAAGTAAAGAAGGTTGATATGCTAAAAAAAACCTTCACAGATGGAAGATGTCAACATATCAAAACAGAAAACATTAGATAAGGACAGTTCTTGTAGATACAGTAGACTGTTAATAGTGTAAGGATCTCATATACAAACTCTCTACAGATGTGCATATGGAGCAGAACTTAATGAGCCGTCCGATGAGAACTGCTGTTTACTCACACTGAGTCTGTCCTTCACCTTCCCTTTGTACTATAGAGCTCCCTCTCTTTTCACTGCTGAATTATTCCCTTTGATGCACCTAAACGCGCACACACACACACACACACACATACATATACATAGAGTGTGCAGAGTGCAGACCTGCCACGAGCCCCTCTTCCCTTTTCACGGTTAGACCTCAGGGTCCTCATCTCTGAATCATGTGCTCACATCAGTGAATGAGCACATCACTTGACCATGATTAATGTTTACCAAGCCTTCAAGGGCATTTACAATCTCAATGTGGTTTTTAGATCAGTCTTGAGAAAATGCTTCCAGAAAATCCCAACAGGTAAGCGAATGGCTTCAAAGTAAACTTTTGTAATGTTAAAGGTAGGAGTGTGAATATTTAGGCACCTCACAAGCCAATAGGATTCTAAAATATTTCTTGATTTACACTTTTTTTTAAATTTGTGCATTTTTATTAAAGTTAAAGTACTTTTACAAATAAATAAAAATTAATAATAAATCAAAACTCTAGCACACACAAATGTCATTGTGTATATGCCAATAAAAACTAAGTTTAGAATCGATTCAATGACAGTGAGTAAAATGACGAGTTTTCAATTTTGTGTGAACCTGTCCCTTTAAAATACTTTCTCCAAATTTGATGTGCAGGAGTCAACTAAAAATAAGCCATTCATAAGATTTGAAAAAAGTAAATATTTTAATCAGATTTTTTTTTTTTTTTATGTTTTTGACCAACGGCAGATGAGGTGAAAGTTCAGGAAAAGCCTTTTTTTAAATATATACTCCAAAAATATCTTTAATAATAATAATAATAATAACAACAATAATTTTAATTATTATTATTATATAGGAATGTCAGGTTTCATGGCAAATTAATTTTCAGATTTTTTGTTTTTGTTTGGTCAGTCATTTACCCTCATGTTTTTCAAAATCATATGACTTTCCTTTGTGTAACAAGGTTAGAATCAGTCATCTTCACTTTCATTGCATCTTTTATCAGTATAATGAAAGTAAATAGTGGAGGATGTCATTGTGCTAAACATCTCCTTTAGTGCAACATGGAAGAAATAAAGTCAAATGGGTTTGGGTAACATGAGGGTAAGTAAATGATGACAAATTTTTGTTTTCGTCTGAACTATCCCATCAAGTCCTTTTCACTTGACTCCATCAGGGCTCTACCACACCTTTCAACACAAGCGTCATGCAAATAGTTGCAAATAGTGTGATGAATGGGTGATTTTTTTTAATGACACGCTTTCGATGTTGTGCTATATAATTAGGGTTGGGTACCGAACTTGGTACTTTTAAGGGTACCGACCGAATTGCGTCGGTACTACCGAGTACCGATTCACGTTAAATCAATCGGTGCCAAATGGCGGTACCTGAGAACGCATCTGGGCGCATACGCTACAGAGAGAGAAAGAGAGACCCTGTGACGTGATGTCACCCCTGCAACTCGTTCAAACAACACACAGGGCAAGCCAAAATGTTCTGAACTGTGGTTAAATTTCTAGGGCCATATGGTTTCTGCAAAAACGCGGACGGGATCGCGGAGTCCATTCATAAAAATGTAATTTACTCTATAGCGCGGAATGCCACGGAATTTGTCAATTTCAAATTTATGAATAAATCAAAAGTAGCCACTGCCACTTAATTCGAATCGCGATATGAACTAGTGTCTGTGAATATTAAAATGCAAAAAGACGGTTTAAATATGAATCCTGCATGTTCCGCTTGCCTCTGTATGTATGAATGGCGGAAACGCGGTTTTGTTTACTACACAAATACTGAAGCACGCGTGATGCTCGCGGTGATTTCCGGCCTCTGCGACTCACTATATGACGGCATGAACACAAAAACTTAATCTCCAGAGCTGCTGTGAGAGTCACTTCGCGGGAATTTTACCGTTTCATTTGAGAAAACTAGCATCATCATACTGTATACACACAGAAACTTCATGGCAACCTGTCAAAATAAAAGTACGGTTTAACATGTAACAGAAATATATTACTTATATTACTTTTGTACAGTGTAATGTACATCTTTAAATATTCCATTTTCTATCAAATTTAAATAAAACAATTAAATGACAAAAATAAATATTACAACCAGATTAATCATTTAATTGTAGAAAAAAATAATACAATTATTAGCCTATTAAAAAATGTTTTAAAGGAATATTCACACAATTTTTCTTCCATGTATTAATTTCAACAGTAAACCTCAGTTTGTTTGCCAAAAAATAAAAGGGTTTAATTTTCATTTGATTTAAAATAAATGTTTAATGCCTTCATTTGATTTTCAGAAAAATTAAAACAAGAATTTTTGGGGGGGATAAAAAAGAAAGAAAGAAAAATTTGTAGGGCCTATTGTTCAAAATGTTGAAATTGAGACTTTTGGACTTATTTTTTCACTGAAATAAATGTTTTTGTAATTACACAGAGAGTAAAGTACCGAAAAAAAGGTACCGTTGGGTACTGGGTACTGGCACCGAAATTCAGGTACCGATACAGGTACCGTACCGGTTAAAATGTGAACCGTACCCAACCCTATATATATAATGCTAGTATTAATGACAAACACATTACTCAAAAAATAAATTGAAATGAGTTGCAAGTATGACCTGCAAGTATGCAGTAGACACAAAAAAGTCTTTAGTCTTCTAAAAGCAGCATAGAGTCATCACACGGAAATTCAGGCACACAGTCCTCCATTTACAGCTATCAGCTACATGACAGCTCCTCTCTGAATGGAATAGAGTTTTTCCCCTTCATTTTTCCTTGATTGAGCAAATCACAGGGGAAGTAGGCAGAGACTCTGAAAACTCACTCACTCACCCAGTGAAACGGCAACTGGTGAAAAAATGACTGGCATTCACGAACCTATTAAAAGCGAACCCCTCCTCATCTGCCCGGTATATCTCCTCTCTGCTACCTACACTACAATACAGCCCTCGTCCAAAAATAGAACACTTTGTTTTTACAAGAACTAGGATGACAGCACGCTGCAATGGGAATGAGGCAATTAGATCTAAAACAAGAGAAGGTGCGCTTAAAAACGCATTTAAATACGAACCAAAGAGACACCAATGCAGTGGTATATTTAGAAACTGAAGTACTGTGAAGTTATCACAGAGATAAACAGTCTCAAATTAAATCTGTTTCTAAGCACTGCTGTGACAATGAAGATAGGACTTCAAAAAGCACAGCTGATATGTGCACTTGTCAGAGCAGAGATGCTGTTAAGTGAATATCGCAGCACTTACCCTGTAGCCATCAGTGAGAAGCATTCACAGAGACAGATGCAGCGTGTGTCTGTCCAAAAGTATATATAGACTACACTTAGTTGAGAGCCATAGTTCAGATGATAAAGTGTATCTACAAAGGACTACGGCTGTAACTAACGATTGTACTATTCTGATAAGAACATCTTCTAATGATTATTCTAATGATTATTAGAACAACTAATCAACTATTTAACGCTTGCAAAGCTTCTTTTTCATCTAACGCACTAACGCACTAAACCCAAAGCGTCACAGGAATCTAATGGGATTTTTTATTTTTTTTGCTGAAAATTATATGATTATGTCTTTTTCACTTCCAAATACCTCAGTATTTTACTCAGTAAATTACATGAAATGTCCCATTAGATCTATTACCGTTTTTTTTATTTTTATGGAATAAGGAAACTTACTGTTAACTTTTTAAAGATTTTGCCCATAGAATCTTTTTTATGGAACAACATATTTTTTATTATATTGTATAATTTAAATAGTAAGCTATAGCATGACTTCAGAACACAAATACAACACAAGAGTCATGCTACTTTTATGGAGCTTTTTGTCATTTTTTAAGCCTAACTGCCCCCATCCAATAACTACTCGACTAACCAAACTATTATTTATACATCATTTTTTATTTTTGACATTCTAGTTGCCAACTATTCATTTTGGCCCTACAGAGCACTACAGTTTCAGATCACAAGAGCTTGATGTTTCAAAAGTGCCATTTTTAGTAAATTAGTCTGCCTTTCCCTCAGCCAGTTGAATATGAGCAGTCAGGAAAGTGAAGGGGTGGAGGGCAAGAGTTAATGGTGTCGCCTAGCTGATGCTTGAAGGTCAGCGCACTGGCAATGCATTTAGCGCAGTGGCAGAGAAAAGGCTAAGTCACAGAAGCTGGCAGGGGACTACCGCATACCACAATGCAACAGAGCATTTGTGTGTAACTCTGGCCTTCCATGCTGACCGATGGGGGACAAGCTTAAAGGGGTGGTGGCTCATTGCATAACCCCTATGCGTTATCGCGACAGAGCAGGCGGTTCTGGAGAGAAGAGGTTAGGACCAGAGGAAAGACAGGAAGCTTCTCACTAAGAGCAGATCGTGTTCTGGGCTCCTGTAGGGCAGAGCCTGGCAGCGTTTCCATGCACAGCATATGTCACGGCGAGTCAAAACACAACTTACGGCTGAGACAGCAGAAAACTCATCCTGCACCTCCCTCTACCTCCACCTATCCATCTACCTTTCCATCCATCACTCAATAACTCAACCAGAACAGGGCTGAAAACTACAATAAATGACTAGGAAGCCACCGACTTCTATAATGCAACATTTAAGAGTCAAAAAAGTTGTTCGGAAATGCTTCTTATTTAATCCTTACATCAGTGTTTCCCAAACATAAGCTCTACCTGGGCGGCCCGCCCAAGAAGATAAAATTCAAATTCCACTTTACGAATTTCCGTATTTTCCAAACTCAGTTGGATGACCCATGTAAATTGCGTAAATCCTTTTTTTTTTTTTTTTTTGAGAGAGAGAGAGAGAGGGGGTGGGGGGTAACGGTGAAACTGATGCAATCATCGTCGACTCGTCATCCAACATGGCAAACTGGATCAACCAGTGTTTCCCATACATTGATTTATTTGTGGAGGCCCACCACAAATATCCACCTGCCATCAGCTCCCTCATCTCACACGCACGAGCGCGACTTTAGCACTATATTTTGCAACTTTCAGATGCTTTTAGCGTTTGTTTTTCTATAAAAAGTACATACTGACAAACCTAGTGACTTTTTTGGATAAACCTTAGCTATCGTTCAGTTGAAAGGTGGAAATGTCCCCACAATAACAGACCGGTGTGTAAAACTCTTGGATGTATTTTAAAGATTCAATGCCACGAACTTTAAATATTTCACATACTTTTGAAAATCCAGCGTTTAGTTGATCCTGATAAGCGCTCATTGTCACAGTTGTAAACACAATGGCTTTCTTCTAACATGAGGGGGTTTGGTGTCACGGCATATTTGTTTCCAGGCGGAATGTTAAAGAACCTGGGCCAGAACAATGCGGCAACATTAATAAATACATACATACATACAATGCATTAATACTTTTGCGTGGAATGCGTCATTGCTCTGCACTGTTTACATTCATCTCTAATAATGGAGGCTCTGACTAAAAATGAGATTTCATGCCAAAAATCTCCAAATTTTGTGCCTAATACAGTTGTGTTCATACAGTATACAATTAAACTGACGCCTGCAAATTTTCAGGACTCACAGCCTCGTTCTTATTTAATAAAAAAATTAAATGGCAAAAGTTATGGTTATTTATTTGTTAGTTAACCAAATTATTAATCAACTAGGCTAATCATAAAATAATTGTTAGATTTAGGCCTATCTGAAAAATAACTGCTAGATTAATCAACTGAAGATTAATCATTAGTTTCCACCCTAAATATTAGTTATATGTCTTGCTTTTTTTCTGAAGCAGATAATATGTTATATAATACTATATAATATATTAAAGGTCCAGACAGTTAAGAACTCAGAAACAGCTCTGAATGTTTTATAAGAGGCATTTGTTTGCAAATTACATGACTCACACAGTGTTCATTCTACATGAAAGTTGCAGAATAGCAGTGCCGGAAACACAGGTAGGAACTCTAAAGATCAACTCTAGCTCAACTAAATAACTTCTAGCACAACTGCTGAAAAAGTTTTCCCAACAATCATCAAATGTGGGGATGTACTGATACTAAAATTCTGGTCTAAATCAATAAGCTGATAATTATTTCCATGTTCTGGCCTATAACGGATTTGTTTTAATCTAAATAAATTCAAAAACAAATCAATAAAAAATATTGTTTTAAATCCTTCAAGTGTATTTAGGCCTCACATGTGAGCTTTAGACAACTAATCTAAATATAAAATGAGAGGAAATGAGCATACAATTAAAAAGTCAATATCATCTGACAAATTAAAAATCTCTAACATCAGTTTATATCCTATGATTAGTGGTCGACCGATATATCGCCAAGGCCGATATATCGGCCGATATTTGGCATTTTTTAAATATCGCATCGGCCAATAAGTTTTCCTGTTTGGACGAAGCGTTCGAGGCGGGACTTTTATTTGATGGCGCTGAGAAAGGCAGCGCCTGCGCACGCATTGTTCACATTCTCCCTCTTGTTCGCTGTTGTCCTTCTGTCTAAATACGGATCTAAATACGGATAGAAGTGTGTCTAATAATCAGATAGAACGGTTAAACAAAGGAATTAAAATGTATACAAAAAGTCTTATAACGACTGCTTTTATATTATTAGTAATAGAAAGGCAAATATTATAATACTTTCTTGTTTGCGGTCAGCATTCAGCAAATACGCATTTATATCATTTAAACAAATCTTTGAATGTCTAATAAACATCCAATTTCAAAAACCTTGCAAACTTAGTCGGATCCAGTTGTGAGATTTTGTGAAGTGTGTATGTGTATCCTGCATGATCGCGTGTTCTCTGTGTGACGGTCGGTCTGTGCGAATTGAATGCTGACAGGAGGAGAGTTCGGCTTCACTGGAGACGCACGATTGACAAACTTTAAACTCGTGATTTTAAATCATGCTGCGCTTTATGCATTTTCCCACTGTCATATTCATGTCATTTTCACTGTGTGCTGTATGTAAAATGAGTGTTACCTTGGTCTGCAGGTTACAGTGTTTACGTCCTTTTTAATTATATTTGTATTAAATATTTATTTATATGTGAAAATACTTTGTCATCTAAAGTTTAAGTATGTTTATTTAACACATTTATTTTTTAATAAATTTCCAAATTATTTCACATTTCTTAAATATTAATTAAAATAAATAACATTATATCGGCTTTATATCGGCCATCGGCCACCCTGCTTTCCAAGATATGGGCATCGGCTGTCAAAAAAATCAATATCGGTCGACCACTACCTATGATACTGATATATCATGCACTGTAAAAAAATAAGTGTAATTTTAACTGTAAAATTTTGTAAAAACGCTACGGAAAAAACTGTTAATAGGTTAACAGTAAGTTCCCGTACTATATACAGGGAAAAACTGTAAAATATCTAACTTGTGATGAGCTTTGATTCTTCATGTGGCTTTCTCTTTTACCACATGCAATATTATGGTGGTTGTCAGTATGCTAAAGGTACAAAACAGATTTTAATAGCAGTGTGCATTGTTGAATTTACTGGTTTACATTCAAATTTTCTTGTTTGTAAATTACAGTTTTATACTGTAAAATTTACAGTTTTTGGCCGTAAATGTGTTTACTGTTTTTCTGTATTTTTTACAAAATTATTCTGGCAACCACAGCTGCCAAAATTATTTTGTAAAAACTACAGAATTTTTTTTAGTGTGCATCGCTAATCAGTGGCGACTAGATTTCAAACTGTCACTATCTTTTGGCGCTTATGCAACCATTTTCGTTGTAGTCTAAAGCCTCGCAAAAATATTCATCCAAATTCATCCATCGCTCATCCCTCACTCTCTCAGTCTATCGATATGTACTACTGAGAATCTGTCTTTGGCTTGTACTGGCTCTTCTTCTGGGTCTCAATTTCCATCTTTATCTCCCAGCAGATGATGTCATTGTAATGCCATGTGCCAACTAAACAAGGGCTGGCAAGGGAGAGGATTGTGGGATTTTGGAGCATGGAGCACTAACAAATATTCACACATCCCTCTGTTCACTGTATGTCCTCTTCTGTTGACATTAAAGGGATAGTTTACCCAAAAATTAAAATGTGTTTATGTTTATCTGCTTACCCCAAGGGCATCCAAGATGTAGGTGACTTTGTTTCTTCAGTAGAACACAAATGAAGATTTTTAAGTCAAACCGTTGCAGTCAGTAAGTCATATAATGTAAGTGGATGGGAATCACGGCTTTGAGAGTAAAAAAAACATACACAAACAAAACCAAATTAAACACTGCAGCTCGTGACGATACATTGATGTGCAGAGACACGAAACGATCGGTCTGTGCAACAAACTGAAGAGTATTTATATAATTTTTTACCTCTAATCCACCACAATGTCCAACTGTATTGAGCGCGTTCACGCGAGTGACCTGGGCGTCAACGTGACGACAGAAGCGGAAGCGAGCTGTCGCACTTATACGTCACTCATTGTTTACACAGTGCAGACAGATCGCGGACATGCTCACTGACACTGCTAAGATCTAAAGATATTTACAATTTTTTTATTATTTTTTTGCCCATATTATATCCTATGATTAGTGGTCGACCCATATATCACCAAGGCCGATATATCGGCCGATATTTGGCATTTTTTAAATTCATCTAGTTTAGCCCGAGAGGTTCTGGGGCAGCGAGGACACTCGCTCTATGACTGCTCACAGTGACCCCCCCCTTCAACATTTCCCGCTCAGCTTGGGGGTGCATTGCAGCTATCACAGGCCTCTATTCCCATTGCCTAACAAGCCAGTAATGCAAAAATCTCTATATAAAAAACCCTCTGCCAACCAAATGTCTGTGATGGGTGAGGGAGTCTTTTTATTAGAAGCAGCACCCCATAATTACCATTCCACTTCACTGAGTACCGGCCCAAGCAATTAATGTGTCATCCAATTAGCCCACCAGGAGATCTGTAAAGAGCCCACCATTGTTAGCATGCAGATGACTCAAACCCAGGTGACGCTCAGCATTTGCAAGCTTAGGTTAGCCTACAACTTAAAGTATGCATTATAGTTTATTAACTTAACACAAAACACTCATTTCAGGGTGCTCTGAGTTAAAAGTTAAAGAACCACCTCTTCAGTTTTAAAATGCTATAATCAGCATCCAAAATTGTTTTGCCCTGGCACAAGGTGAATGAATTAGGAAAATTTAACAGCCATGAAACAGTATTTTGCATTTTTATTTAAAACATACACTACTGTTCAAATGGTTTGGGTCAGTCAGTTTTTTTTTTTAAGAAATTAATACTCTTTTTCAGCAAGTCCCATTAAATTGATCAAAAGCGACCATAAAACAGTGTTTCCAAAAAATATATATATTTTAAATAAATGCTGTTCTTTTCTTTCTATTCTATGCATCAGTTTTATAAAAACATAAGGCAGCACAACTGTTTTCAACACTGATAATGTTATATAAATAATAATGTTATATAAATGCTTCTTAAGCACAGAATCAGCATATTAGAATGAATTCTGAAGGATCATGTGACATTGAAGACTGGAGTAATGATGCTGAAAATTCAGCTTTGAAATCATAATAAATTAGGCTACATTATAAAATATATTCAAATAGAAAACATAAATTTTAATAATATTTCACAATATTATAGTTTTTAGTGTATTTAGTATCAAATAAATGCAGCCTTGGTGAGCATGTCAATTTTTTTCAAAAACCATTAAAAAAAAATTAACCAACCCCAATGGAACAATGACAATGGAATTATTTTGCCCTTTTTTCCTTGTATATGTGTGTCAAAAAGTTTATATCTCTCTGTAAATCTGCTTCTGTCATAAACACATGAAGACTATCTATATATATATAGATAGAGAATAAAAAAACAATAAGATAGATAGAGTTCTGATGGTAAAATTATTAGAGGACATGCGAATCCATTCACAACAGATTGTTGTTGTTTTTATTGGTAGATGGTCTGTTTGTTTCATTCTTACAGTTTCATGTAAAGTATCAATTGTGTTGCACTTTCTAATAAAGCCTTCTTTTTTTTTCTTCTTTTTTTAACCCGCCAAAGCATTTATATGAATTCGAGTGTTCATTTTGGAGTCTGTCAACAATGTAATGTAAAAGGGCAAGAAAAGAGATTAAAGACCTGGGGAAATAATAACAGCACGCACTCACGCTGCCAAATCCAGCACAGGAATGTGACACTCAAGCAAATGGACAAACACACTTTTGTACAGGAAATGGTCAGGTCAGAGTGCACATCATTTCCTCTGTAAATAGAGGGATGCATTTCAGCAATGGATTACAGAATGTGATGGAGAGCAATTGGAAAAAGAGGGTTTGTGAATTGCAAAGGGGATTCGTTCTGGGAAACAAATCTAATGATGCAGCCTGAAAATCAGCCCAGTTTCTTTATTCTACCATGTCTCAGAAGAAAATATTTCACCTTGGGGAACCGAACTGGCTCTCCATGTGCTTTATGAAGTCTTTACTCAAAATAAACAAAAGGTCAACGGTCTCCAAATTACAAGATGAAATACTGGAATGTTTTTACAAACCGATTTTAATTGGCAGTTTATGTAAGACCTAGAACTTACGCAATTTGTTATTAATGAGCGCATTGTGTGGGATAAAATTACTGCAGCCTCGAAACACCTGCATCATGGAATTATTAATTATGATTCTGCATGCTGCTTTGTAGTGGAGACCACTTTTTTTTCTTCAGATATTTCTCTTCAAATTGTTTTGTTTTCAATGGCCCCTTGGTACATTTTACATATTGTGGGCTTATTCTGAGAAGCCAAAACCAATGTCCACAGCTATGGAAAGACTGGCATAACATGTACAGTACATGGAATTATCAGTTGTTCAGCTTTATGGTGCAAAAGAAGAAATAAGTGGTTGACTATTGACTAGTCAACAACACACATTATTAAACTCATCAAAATGTGGGTGTGAGCCCTGAAAATGATGTAACCTGCTGTCAGAATATGCAATGGTATGAATGCATGTTGTAACAATATTTTCTGATGGAGCGAATAATGCATTAACAGGGTTACTTGTATTTGGTTGGTTGGCTGACTGCCTGAAATGGAAAAAAAAATCAATAGTTCAGAAACAATGTGACGTAATTTACATGATGTAAGCACATAAAATCTAATACAAAACCTAAGGCATTTGAATGCCATATAATTTTAATAATGACAGCATGACTTTGTTTGCCATACAAGCTTTACTGATTAACCTGTGCTTGTCCACACCCTAAACACAATGCTAATGTATTTAAGGAAGTCATTTGACTGGGTTTTTCTTTAGCTTTTGTTAAGTTTTTTTACTGTGTACGTGTGAGCGTGTGTACAAATAAATAATACACTGCCATACCACACCACTCAGGCTCCAGTCAAACAAAACAACAGGAGAGTTGGCAACAGCCCAAGACTCTCGTCTCCGCAGTGCAGGTTCAGGTCAGGTCATTTCTGTCCCTTGTCTGTCTGCCATTCATACTCATTTTTTTCCATTCTCATTTATACCTACATCACTGAGGTTCATAGAGATTAACCCCTCGGCTTCCAATCTGTTACATCCATCAAAGCTGCGGCTCATACTCACATTCACAGCTGAACAGTTCCAGGTTTGATGCTGTGCTGTTTAATCTCCAAGGCTAGAACTGCAATGTGAAGCTGTCTGAAAACACATCTAAAAACATCATAGGAAAACTTCTCATCATAAATCTATAAACAGCACTGATGCATGTCTTTTTCCCCTCGCTGAATTTCAAGGAAAATTCCCACCGACAGCGAAACAAGCTGGATTCTCCATTTGAGGCAGAAAGCCAGGCCAGAGTGTGAGGAAATTACGGCTGTGTAAAACTATACGGTTCATTGACATACCATGATAAAGAAAAAAGTGTGTCCATGATAAAGAAAAGGAAAAAATCTCGCTTCAAACAAATGTCCCATGTTTTTAGAAATGTAATCTTTGTATTCATGTTGGTTTCATATGGTTTTTAAAAACTTTTGCAGCATCTTCAAAAAAATGTAAATTAATTAGTGTGAAAATGCATTGTGGTGTAACATTAAGTAAACTGTAATAACATATTGCCCTTATATCTTGATTAAATGTGAGTGTACAGATATAAAAATAAACTACCATTTTAAAGTTTGAAAGTGAAAGTGACATGTAGCCAAGTATGGTGACCCATACTCGGAATTTGTGCTCTGCATTTACCCATCCAAGTGCACACACACAGCAGTGAACTAACACACACACACTGTGAACACACCCGGAGCAGTGGGTAGCCATGTGCTGCGGTGCCCGGGGAGCAGTCGGGGGTTCGGTGCCTTGCTCAAGGGTCTCACCTCAGTCGTGTATTCTATTGCGCTGCTTTTCCATTGTTTTTTTATGTGTAAACATGGATGTGTTTGACTGTTGCGCTCGTGTCTCTTGCAGTGTCTCATGCATGAAAAGCCATTCTAAAAACACTGAGCTCAAATTAAAAGAAGTTCACTCCCATCTTCTTGCATGTTTTACCTATTTCACTGCCCGCGTCGCATCTTTGTCAACACAAAAGCGCATTCTGTGTGAATGGTGCCTAGCGCTATGAGCGCGTCACACGTGAGCGGTTAATCACGTGCGCCGACATGCGGTTGGATCGTTCTTTTCTCTTTACTATTATCATTGGCATATTGTCAAAGTGTCTAATTCTAACGTTTGGTAATATTTCTATTCAAAATCGCGATTCCTCGATTTCTAAAAAACGTAAATCGTGGCAAAACATTAAATTAAAATTAATCTATAAAATGGGGAAAATCGCCCAGCTCTAACGGAAGTCAATGGTGACCCAACGCTGTTTGGTTACAAACATTTAGAGTATCGATATATCTGCCCTTTCCCCTGAACAGAAGAACGTGCAGCAATCTTTAACCACTTTATCCACATATATATTATATCAAATCCACAAATTCGTTTGAAGAACCAAACCAAAGATCAGTTATCACGATTAGAATATCTGTCATCTGTTAAATCATCTCAGATGTATTAAACAAGGTTCAAAGAACGGACCCCTGGACTGGGCACCCCTGCTTTAGACAAAATATAAAACTGTTTTGATACGCATTGACTGATTTACAGCATCACCTTTGCTTAGAAAAAATATCGCATGTGATTTATCGTGCAGCCCTATTAAATATAAAGTAATTGTTTTTAAAAAGTAATTTTAATACATTTTAAAATGTAATTCATTCCTGTGGGGTCCTGTCTATATCATTTCTTTGAATATGTTACAAAAGTGGTCCTTTGATGGCTTTCAGATAGTGTTTTAAACCATGCTAAAAGGAACTGTCTAAAAGCTAAAGTCTCTTGAGTCTCTTTTATCTTCTTGGTTAACTGGTTGATGGACAACTAGTTGACAACCCTGACCCATGCATAGAGGCAATGGCCCAAGCACACCCGTGGCATTGGCCCAACAAACACAAGCCACAGCTTCATCAGCAAATACCTTCATGTGCTTCCATGAGAGAGTGCCGTGAGAGGGAAAGCGTGTGTGTGTTCGCTTTCTCTGTAGGACTCTCTTCCCTTCATGAATAAAGAAGTAGTGTTTTGCACACTCAGCCGACATGCAATTCACACTGCAGCACAACCAGGGCAAGGCCAGTGAACACATTAGAGAGAGCGGTGGGCTGATGGGATCTACCACTGGGACATGGACAAAGGAGAGTCTTAACAGTTTAGCTCAGATCAGACACACACAATCTCCAGACATTCTAAGACGGCACACTTACGGACCACACGCAGTCCAGTAACTGATGCATACTGCACACAAAATTGCAAGAGCTGTCTGAATTACTACAAATAATCTGGAAACTAATTCTCGTTTAGCAGGGTTTCTGAGAAAAAAAAACTTCCAAAATATGCCAGGTTACATCTTTAAAGGGTTAGTTCACCCAAAAAAGAAAATTCTGTCGTTAATTACTCACCCTCATGTCGTTTCAAACCCGTCCGCTAGACGTAAAACAACGTATGCTGTTCTGTGTTAGCTGCGTCACGCCAGATCTGTTTCCTACATTGTTGTGATTTGATCTGAACGGAAACAGCGTATCCGTGTGATGCAGCTAACACAGAACAGCATACGTTGTTACATACGCACAAAAAGTATTCTCGTAGCTTCGTATAATTGCAGATGAACCCCTGATGTCACATGGATTATTTTACAGATCTCCTTGCTACGTTTCTGGACTTGGGAACATTTCAGTTGCGTTGCTGTCTATGCAGGGTCAGACAGCTCTCAGATTAAATAAAAAATATCTTAATTTGTGTTCCGAAGATGGTTGGAAGAGATCTTACGGGTTTGAAACGACATGAGGGTGAGTAATTAATGACAGAATTTTCATTTGTGGGTGAACTAAACCTTTAAAGCCCCAATATACTTCTAGCAAAATCGAAGAATAAACTAGTGTGACATCATTTCAAACAAAATTAGCATTGAAAAGGACACTAAGACATTGTTTTATACTGTAAAACTGCTTATTTTAAAACAATCTATTGTATGCATAAAGTGCTATAGCATAAATTAATGTATTGTGACTTGACTGGAATGCTGAACTGCAGAGCTGGTCCAAACATTTCCACATCATTAGGATCACGTGCTTTCTTAACTACTGTTTTCTCACCGCTGTCATTTTTGTTCTGTGCTTATTTTATTGAGAGAAAAGCACTTCCATATTCTGAAGCTAAAATCTGGAACATCAAAAAAAGCATACCTAAATTCTAGTGCTGGGTCACAATGTTAAGCTTTATAAAGCACAGTCAATTCAAGTCAAGTCACATTTATTTATATAGCGCTTTATACAATACTGATTGTGTCAAAGCAGCTTTACAGTGTCAAACAGGAAAATAGTTTGTCAATAATGCAAGAAGACAATAACAAATAGTCATTTTTCCAGCTAAAGTCAGTTCATTGATGATTCAATGATGTCATCATCCAGTTCAGCTCTCTTCCAATAGTGTCTGTGCAATCAGTCAAGCGTCCCCACAGTTTCCAAGCATGAGCCTGACCCTGCAGATTATGGCATGAATGTGGTTTGGTTTTAACAAAGGTATATGACAGGCTCCCGGAAGGTAAAGAGGTACAAGGAAAGAGGGGAGAAAAGGAGGCAAGAAAAAGAACCGTGGAGGAGAAGAAGAAAGTAAAATAAAAGAGGTGATAATGGGTTTGTCTATCAGGCCCCGTCACAGTTTCTAAGAAACTGGGTAAGAGTTCAAGCTGTTCTGCCTTCCGAAAGGAAGGAGAAATTTACTGGAGGAGAAATTTCACGGAAACACTGGCACTGCTGAAGCGATTACAACCTCACCCACGTTCAAAGTTCATTTACGAGCGGGAACAGGTCCGGAGATGGATAATAGGTAGGATCACATAACTCTCGATGTAAACACAGCTTAATAATAACTGGGTCCTACTCTACATCCGTTCCCTGAACTCAGAGAAAAATGGAGATAAGGAAAGACTCCAGGGTATCAAATTCTCTGGCTTCCGAGAAGGGATTCAGATATACTCAGAAAATTTGCTATGGTTTTCTCAATATGCAAGAGTGTGTTTAATTGTATAGGGACAAGGGCTGAGCAAGGTATTAGATATTAATCATATATTCAAAGTACTGATATTGTCAATAAAATTATGCACTTTTTATTTGCATATTAGTGTGGATAGGCAGAAGTATGAAAATGCTAAAACAGAAATAATAAACCTCTAAAACAGAAATAATAAAATAATAAAGCAAAAATGTGAATAGAGCTGAGAAACTTGATTCATTTAGACAAATCAGTTTGTATGTAAGAAAAAGTGAAGACGTCGAAGATCTTGATGAAGAATAACTTTTATTACAGAATAGTAGTGACAAAGTACATGTAGTACCTTGGGTTCAACGGAGTCAGACTGAACCCCGAACATCCTAAGCTCAAACATTTTATACAGTATTACGTTCATCTTCCCGCTCAACATGTAAATTAAGTTTCGTTTTAAATGTAAATTGCGGATGACAATGAAAGTGATAGCCTTCCGTTCCCACATCTTCGGTAGACTCAAGTGGGAACAACCAAATGTTAAGGTGATAAGATTAAACAGAATCCATAGCAGTTATTTCATGTACCCTTTTGGTCAGCAGATGGTTCTTGACGACCTGCTGCTTCTCCCACGCTATAAGTGACAAATTATCGCTCCGGAGGTACTATTTACATATGATTAAGATCGGAAAGAACTATCTATATGATAATTAAGCTCTTTGTAGAGAAAGGAGCATAGTTTAATACACAATTTGGAGTGGAAGCTGGGTCGAGGCAGACTATAATTTCTTACAGTTTGTTCTAACTGTCCATTTCAGAAAATTAATAGAATAGCATTTTACGTTTTGTTTTAGCAACATTATTTTTGCCAAAAAAAAAATGTTTTAGCAAAAACAATCTGCCGTTCAAAAGTCTGGGGTCAAAAGTCTTTTTTTTAAGAAATTAATAGGCTATTCAGCAAGGACACAAAATTGATCAAAAGTAACAGTAAAGATATTTATATACAATACAAAAATATTTCTCACTGTAGTGTACATGGGTTGCTGTTTATTACCATGTACAGTACTGTAAATATTGGTGCATGCAAATGAGTAAATATCATGTAAAATGCTTTTTAAATTTTTGAATCTGTTGGACAACAATGGCTGTTTGGTCAATTTCTGCCATTTCAAACCAAAACATAAATATAGAGAGTTTGTCAAATATTGTTAAAAGGACATCTGAAACATCACCCCGAAAAACACAACTGTTTATTTAGAGATGCCAAACACTTTTACACAATTGGATTCAAGCAAGCAGAAAACCAAGTTAATTAAATTAACTGGAGCAACAGCCACAAGCACCGCTCCAAACAAACCCTCTGACAAAACAAAGCAGCAAACACTTACTGCACCAACAGAATCAAACTTGACAATGACAGCATATTAAGATCAACTAACTTCCTCTCGCTCTTCGTCCCTCTGGTACTTTGTTTTGTGTGTGAATTTCTTATGTGAACTCCTCCGTTCTTCCTCTCTTTCTTCCTCCTTTCCTTCTATCGCTCACCCTCCCTCTAGCTCGATCTCCCGTCTCTTCTTCTATGTGGTTGACAGCACAAATTTGTGGTCATGACCTTTATATCTCAGAGGCTGACTGTGAGTGGTCAGGCCTTGGGCTATGGAGCTCTGAAGCAGTCACAGATATCCACACACAAATACACACAGCCCCTGGGTACCTATTTACAGACAATTAACCTCACCGTCTCCAACATGTGGCTATGGTCAACACAACTATTTCAACATATCTGTCAATGTTCTAGCTCCTAAAACACTTGATATACAAATATGTCTGCTGATTAACTTATTAACTGAAATGTCAAAGGAATAGTTTAGTCAAAAATAGAAAATCTGTCATGATTTACTCACCCTCATGTCATTCCAAACCCGTATGACTTTATCTTAAGAGCACAACACAAAACGAGAAATTTTGAAGAATTTTCTAGTCATTCTTTTACACTAAACTACAAAGGGCCTGTCCCGTTACCAACACTTGCGATTACTGCACTTCACCACTTGTCTGAAAGATACTCTTGGCAGAAAATGTTCAAGTGGGTGTGAAGAACGCAACTGCGTGCAGAATTACCCTTTTGATTACCCCATGGGACACACTTAAGGCCCCAATATACTCAAAACGAAGTTCTTTTTCGTTCTTCGTTTAGGGGTAAAACAAATAAAAAGCATCTGTTCATAGCAACATGGGTATGCTTGCACGAGCTCTGCATATTAGCACTCCCGTGAAGTCACGTCACGTGTATTTACATGGCACTTTATTCGATATATTGCTTAAAATCAAGCAGCAGTATTAAACATGAAAAACTGTCAGTGTCTCATTTAATCAAAACCAAAACTTAATTTGCTACTATAAAGCGGCTCTCCACTGTGTGGACATCTCACCTCCAAGGACTCGACAGATGAAATGAACCCATTTAACCCACATAATCGTCAATTTTCTGGAAAGTTCCTTTGGCAAGCCATTTCTAACTCCCAAAACAAACAAAAAACGAACTTCGTTTTGGCCAGATTTTGTTCGAAATTACGTCACATCAGTTCGCTCTTCAATTTCACTTGAAGTGTATCAGGGCCTTTATAGTGACATAAAAATGTAAGTAAAGTTTTTACTAGAGATGCACTGATCGATCGGCCAGGGATCGGAATCGGACGATTTTCCTCATGATCAGGCCGGATCGGTGATCGGTCGGTCAGTCTCACTTCTTTCCGATTTCGAGCTGATCCGTTTTGTTACCAAACGCGCACGCACCACCACTGATCTATATTAGTGGAGCGTGCAAACCGCGCTCAGACTCAAACAGCTTGTGAGCCACAAATACCGAAATGAGTGGCTAACTGCGCTAAAACGTTCAAATACATACAAAATTATGTCAAAATGCCCATCTTGGTGAGTATCCAGTTAAACAACCAATTAGGCGTCTGTTCTGTGCAGTGAGCGGCAGAGAAGCAGCGCATTCAGTTGGCCGCACCGAAGCCGACTCGTCAATAAATGAGTACAAAACAGCATTTCCTAGCACCTGTCGTATATATATATGACAAATTAAGAGCTGAATTAACATTGCTTTATATTTTGAAATGTAAGATTAATATTTAATGAAACGTTATACATCAATTTGTAAATGCACCAGTGTGCAGGCATTTTTAGTGTTTTATACTGTACATAAGACAAGATACAGTAAAAACATGAACAAAGAAACAAAGTAAAACAAACTGACAAATACAATAAAACAAATGTACAAATGAAATTAAATAAACAGTGCTTTCATTTTTTCATGAAGGTCTACTAACATTACTGTTCAGGTAAGTAATTACAAGTAATTAAGTATTACAAGTAAGTTAAGTAATTACAGTTTTGTATGTATTGATAGATTAATACTTATTAAAGCTATAACGTAATTCAGATTAAGAGCTGTGAGTGATTTTGTCTTTGCATTTTGTTGTTTGATTAACTGATGGCCCAAGCGCCAGTCTGTCACGTTAAGACAATATATTGACACACATCGGATTTTCTCCCAACTGTTCTCGTCCACTTAAGACATAAAATGTGTTTAAGTAAATACTCTCCAAACCAGCCATTTTGACATATTTTGTGTGTATTTCATCGTTTGGACGCGCCCGAAGCTCAAAGTGTAATTAGCTTGTCCGTTTTGGGGCGCGTCGCGTGCACACATTTCAGCATGGGGAACAGCGTCTCTTGTGCGGATTGTGCTTTCAACGTTTTATTATCAAACATGTCCCGCAATTTAGCAACAGTATAAAATGGTCTTTTTTCAACAATCACCGATTGTGCTGATTCTTACTTTTAAGATTGGGTTTTAGGGAGGAATGAATGCGCACCGCTGTGAAGGGAAAAAAGCTACGCTAGAAGAAACGCGGCTATAATCCTTAGAAGCCAAAATCTAAATAAAAAATAAAATAGCTTAATAAAACAGCCACAGGCCTAAAGTGTAAGCAGACGTTTGAATGTTTAGTTCTCTCTTCTATCATAATTAAACAGGGCTTTCATGTTGCGCGTGCTGAAGCTCCTCCGCACGAGCGCGATCTCGCTTCTGAGTTGCGAATAGCAAAAAGGCATCATAGACAAATGTTTGAATATTATTGCATATAAAAACATCTGGCGACTCTGGTGAGACAGAATTTGCAAGACAACGTATCTATAGCAATAATAAATGTATGTGTGTTTTCTTAATTTCTCCAGTACCGATAGCAGAGCCGTTAACGTCAGAGCTTATCGATACTCCGGTCTTGCATAATTAGAGCTTATCGATACTCCGGTCTTTCATAATTTAACCCCGGGACTGATTAAATACCAGGTTTCGGTACCCATCCCTAATCATGACAGTAAAATAGGGCATTCTAAGTCAATATACTGCAGTATTTCCTCTCTCAATCAGTAGAAAATATGGTTAACAGCCGGTCATGCATGAAAAAAAAATACCGTCATGTACTGTAAAACCAGTATAATTTTGAAAAATACGTGATATAAATTTTTGGTCATACCGCCCAGCACTAGTCTGATGTTACTGACACATTGGTATTTTGGATTTTGCCATAAGTATACACGAGTTGATCAATGTTTTCATTTGATTTGAGAGTGAATAAACACTTCTAATCATCATACAAAGTAATCATATTACTTCAGGGGACTTGGATAAAACCGCTGAATTTGTATGAATTACTGTAACACTACTTTAATGGAGCTTGAAACTTTTGGACCCCATTGACTTTCATTGTATGAACAAAAACAAGATATTTGCTTTAAAAGATGTTACTTTGTGTTCCACTGAAGAAACAAAGTCATACAGGTTTGGAATGACATGAGGGTGAGTAAATGATGACAGAAGTTTCATTTTTGGCAGAACTATTCTGTTCTAAGTGCTTAAGTACTTATATCAGTTACGCAAGAGCCATGCTCTTCAGACGGACAAAGAAATTCAAATTCCCATGACTTCTAGCTACACCAGAGGCTGCGTTCTGCTCTTCAGCACAGGCTTTTGTGAGTGAGGGGGAGGACAGGAGAAGGCTCTGAATCAGTAGGGGAGAGGGGCCAGCAAGGCCCAAATCTGCTGCTCATTCTGAGCTCCAATGAAGCACTTATGGCGCTTTTCCACTGCATGGTACGGCACGGTACGGTTCACTTTTGGGGGGTTTTCCACTGGGTACAGTACCTGGTACTTCTTTTAGTACCACCTCGGTTGAGGTTCCAAGTGAACTGTACCATTACCAAAATGTGACGTGTAAACTCTGCTGATTAATGATTGGCCGGAGAGAATCGTCACTACCTGCGTCACTGAACTTGAAACACAAACACAACAGAACCGCTAGATTTAAATCAGCACAGCCGGAAGGATCGAACGCAACTGTTTTGAACGAGCGCACCTTTTTTTAACAACTAAAAAATGGCTGTTTCGTGGTCTGTTGAGGAAGTACAGACGTTCTTCTTGTTGATAGCAGAGGAGCGGATCCAGCGAGAGCTTGATGGGGCGACGC
>NW_015537997.1:357841-376889 GCF_001515605.1 Sinocyclocheilus anshuiensis
GTACCGTTACCAAAACGTGACGTGTAAACTCTGCTGATCACGGATTGGCCGGAGAGAATTGTCACTACCTGCGTCACTGAACTTGTGACACAAACACAACAGAACCGCTAGATTTAAATCAGCACAGCCGGAAGGATCGAACGCAACTGTTTTGAACGAGCGCACCTTTTTTTAACAACTAAAAAATGGCTGTTTCGTGGTCTGTTGAGGAAGTACAGACGTTCTTCTTGTTGATAGCAGAGGAGCGGATCCAGCGAGAGCTTGATGGGGTGACGCGGAATGAAAAAGTTTTTTAGGAGTCGCGGCAATAGAGGCGGCGCAACTATAACGACATGTGAATAATCCTGCCCACTCTAAAGCGGTACTAAACTGCAGTGGAATCGCAAGCCAAGCCGTGCCGTACTGAGCCGAGTCGTACCACGCAGTGGAAAAGCGCCATTAGAGGTAGTGTTAAATTTCACACTCCTGTTCTGCACCACCCTGTCCAGTCCAGAATGGCCATTTCACTGAGGAAATTCAAAACCAGCCATGCAGTTAAGAGCAGGCAACCCTTAATTACAGCTCAAGAAGCCCTTCACAGGGTGTTTATGACTGGAAAATTAATTAATTATCAGTTCAGTGTAAATGGCGATAGGGTGCTAAAGAATAAGGCTAAATATGTTGTGTCTGATTATGTTCTTCCCAAGCAGAAGGGATGCATCTGTGCACCTTCAGGAATGTGTGTGTGCAGAAGAAAGAGTATATATTACACAGAGAGATGACAGAACCTTTCATAAGGAAGATTAGGTCTGATATCTGCTAGTATGAGAAAACACAATCACCTTGCTGGACCAGCTGATGGAGTGACATGATAGAGGTTATAGACAGAACAAATAGAGAAGAGTTCGTCTTAGTCGGCATGGCCACGGATTCGGTTCACTGGCCGCCTGACGCATATTGCTCAGAAAACTGGAAAGCACTTGCAAAGATCGCAGGTTCCAAGATTGGACTGCACTAGAACTTTCGCCAGCCAGGGTGCAAAATGTTTTATCAGTCTGCCAGGAAACAAAAGAATGTCAATACTGTGATGCAGATTTTTTTTTTGAGAAAAGATATGAATATTAACACATTTTATGTAACACAAATTTAGATTCTTTATTTAATCTTATTTTTTTTCTTCAAATTTTTTATGTGATTTAAATTTCATTTTGATTATATTTTTGGATCATAAAGTCAAATGTGTCAGGCTAACTGCTCTGATATCATAATACAGAAAAAAATTAATTGAAAACCCTTATAAAGTAGTAGGTCATAATATTATATCATTATTTCTCAAAACAAAAGCAATTAAACACTTTTGTTAAATAATTATTAATATTTAAAAACTTTTATCTGCCAAATTAAAGTAATTTAGTGCAACCAGCAAACAAATGCAATGTAATTATATATATTTAAAAAACATTTAATTATATTTATAAAATGATATAATACAGAAAAATATATCATGGGGAAGACCACTGTAGATCCTCATGACTTTGTCTCAAGGTCTTTAAGTCTTATCAGCAAGGTTAGTTCAGGTTGTAGTGTCATAAAAAATAATAAAATTAAAGGGGTCATATGATGCAATTTCCATTTTTCCTTTCTCTTTGGAGTGTTACAAGCTCTTGGTGCATAAAGAAGATCTGTAAAGTTGCAAAGACTAAAGTCTCAAATCCAAAGAGATATTCTTTATAAAAGTTAAGAGACAACCACGCCTACCTAAAACGGCTCGTTCTAACACGCCCCCACATGTCTACGTCACGATGTGGGAAGATTTGCATAACGCCACCCAAATGTTCACGCAAAGAAAGAAGGCGTAACTTTGATTCTCGCTATAGTATTGTTGTTGCCGCCGCCATGTCGTGAAGGCGCTGTGTGATTCGTTGTGAAAGCAAAACTACTTTGTTTGGCCTTCCAAAAGAGGACGATATCCGCTTCGTCATGCCTGGAGCTGATCTGTGCTGGTCGCTGAGGGAATACATCAAATTAGTGCTGTCGATTGCCGGATCGGCTTTCACCGTGGACGAAGCGGAGTCCAGTTCGGTGGTCGTCACATGTGGTTGCCGCTCCTTCGTCGAATCCGCCGGCCGCACCGTTCTCAAGCCCACCGCCTCTGCTCACTGCTACTGATGATTCAAACGTGAGTTTTGGGCAGTGTGGAGTAGCACTTGTTGTTTGTCATTTCTCTGATCACAAATGCAGACAGGGTTTTATGTTTACGCGGCGCAACGCAACACGTAAAAAGACAGAATAAGTCAATATAAGCAGTAATTATGTCCCCACTGGATGCAACAAATGCCTCATTTGTAATGGGTTTTAATGTTTTTGTCTCGTCGCTCCGGCCGGGACACGGCATCAACAGTATGGTGAGGGGCGTAACATTTCCGTCACACGCTTGAGGTATTCGGCCAATCACAACGCACTGGATAGCTGGCCAATCACAGCACACCTCGCTTTTCAGACCGATGAGCTTTGTAAAAATCGACGCGTTTCAAAAAGGCGGGGCATAGAGGAGAAACAATAATGTACAGTATGTGGAAAATAATGTGTTTTTTTTTTACTTTAAACCGCATAAACACATTTCATTACACCAAATACACAAAATAATGTTCTTTTTAGCAGCATCATATGACCCCTTTAAACAAACACAAACCAGTGGCTTGCCATCTTATAAGTCAGTCAAATAGTGTCTTCCTGTCTAAGTGGGTGGTTTTACAATAACCTGCAATACAAACCAAACTTTGCTGGCAAGTCATAGTTGGCTAGAGGAGGTCTTGACACTAAAAAGAGTGATCAGAGTATGGATGGAAGAAGCAGCCAGGACTGCAATCCAGCAAAGACAGAACAAAGCCAGAAAGAGAAAGATGCTCTATGCAGCTATATAAGTCTGTGATGGTCCCTGGAAAGCTTGTGAAAGAAAGAGGTTCAGCCAAGGGACAAAGTCTAGTTCAATTTCCCATTGAGTTTTCACACAATGTAGAGCTCCTCAGTAAAAATCTCCTTAACTGCTAATAGTTACTCATGAGAACATTCCCAATGATCAACAAACCTTGTTCCCTTAATGAAAACACAATTAACAAAACAATGCCCTCGTTAAATAAATTGCCCTTTCTAAACGGATGCCACCGCAACGGCACTGAACAGCCAGATTGCAGCCCACACAAAGAAAGTCTGCATGGAAAACAAAGCTAAAGGAGGCTTTTGTGCAAACGCAAAAAAAGCCTGACTATGAATAGTCAACTTAATCTTTTGATGAGCAATTTGTCATATTTAACATCTTGTCATAATAATATTGCCATGCCTTCAAGCCACCAACCACAGTCTAAATGCTCTAAAAATCTAATACAATCTCATGGCAGTTTTGAAGAATATAAGTCTAATTCGTATGAATTTGTTTTTGTACAATTTGCTGACATCCCAGTGACTTATGTTTAGAGGTGGACCTACATTTTTGTACCATTTACATCATAAAAATTGATACAAGATCATCATCTCGTAAAATAGCTATCTTCTTCTGTGATATTAAGTTGAAATCATGCTTTGATGAGATCTTCATACACTGTCATCTTTCATAGTGGCTTTGCAGGCACTGAATATTCCATAAAGGAAAAAAAGGGTATAGTTTTCTGCTGATTTAGAGCAACAGTCTCTGGAATAGTGGTCCATGATCACTTTCACAGTCAAATCTCTTTAGTCTCCACATATGACCAATAAAAAACAGTGCTAAAGAGAAAAAAAAAATCATGCACGGCCTTTCAATCCCATCCAACCAGAGGAATAACACATTTCAGGAGCGCTGTGTGCAGTGCAGGATAAATCCTCTGAGGCACGTCGACCAATTCAGTTCCATCATTGCTAAATCAGCTGCATGCATAATGGCTGCTCCAGATTACAAATGATTATGGTAAAAATAACAAAACTCTGACCTGACCTTTAACCTTCATCTGTGCGCTCTATTAGACGGGGACGTCTGTCTCCAGGGCCGGCAATCTGGACTTTCTCTCTCTCTCTTATTTTTGGGAAAGATTAAAACAAAAAAGCAATTTCCAGCTCCAAGCCACAAACTCCACTGTGACGTGATGTTGCAGATGCGAGCCTTTCTCTCCCCACATGATCTCCACAATCTAAATTTATGGGACGATGATACGTGGGACTTTTGTTCATATCATCCAGATCCATTTTGCAGCTTTAGGTACAGTTTAAAATAGAGTAATTTCACAAAAATGTGAGCACCGTGAATATCTACTACACAAACTGACAACATTTTTAGCGGACATAATAACAAACGGGTAGCCTTAACCACCAGTATGTGATAAATCAATACATTTACAAAATACTAAACCGCAAACTATCTGCGGCTACGCCGAATACTTGCATGACTCTGCCATATCCATAAACACTATAATTACAGCCTTTTATAGAAAAGTTAAAGTACATTTAGGTCAAAGTTCTGAGGGAGCCAGTTGCGGAGATGTTGGCGTAAACCAGCTGAGAGACGCAGAAAACACTTGCCTTGCAAGATTTCTAAGCTGGACGCAATTACCAACAAACGTAAACTATAATTTCAAGCAAATCATGTCTGGAAATGCAAAACCAAACATGTCTCTAATTGACTGATTCATTTGTAAATCACCACGTACAACATTTCTGAACGAGGGCTGACAGCACTAATAGACTTAAAATCTCTTGCCTTCGCAGAATGAAACTTAATAACATGCAAAAAAAAAAAAAAACAGCATAAATCATGGCAGACTCCATAATTCGGAGACTGTGGACATACCAATAAGCTTACACTGAAAGTTATGGCCATGTGCTAGAGATGGCAAAGCTCAAATGGAGAGAAACGCTTTGACTAAACAGTCTTTTGTTTGGGGACTGGTGGCTGGTACTGAGTGAGTACCGTGTGCACAGCACATTCCAGAGGCCCGGTCCAGAAAACAGCACATTTGTAAATGAGATCAGTAACAAGAGCACTCGGGACATTTTTGGGCTATTCCAGGACTATTTCAGGACTAAAGGAGTATTCAGATTCCCTTCTTATGCCACTGGAATAAAAGGAGGAGCACACTGTGATGGCAGTGTTGTATTCAAATTTTAAATAGAAAAGTTACTTTATAAGTAATTAATTTCAAAACCTTTTATAGTTGTTCAGAAATATGAAATGGAAAAGGATGCTTAAAGAGATAGTACACCCAAAAATTAAAATGCTGTCATTTACTTGCCCTCAAATTTGCCAAAACTGTATGAATTTCTTTCTTCTGTTGAACACAGAAAATATTTTGAACAATGTTGGCAACCAAACAGTTGCTGGTAGCCATTGACTTCCATAGTATTTTTTTCCTCTACTATAGAAGTCAATGGCAACGGGCAACTGTTTGGAAAAAAGACGTGGAGGGTGAATAGATGATGACAGAATTCTAATTTTTAGGTGAACTGTCCCCTTAGAAATCATTTTAAAGAATGTGTTAATAAAAAGCTTTTTCTATCTTTGGAAAAATCTAGAAATTTCCTGGTTTTCCTTGCCTTTGGGGTCCTGTTTATGGCAGAATGTGCCTGGTGCATTACGTAAGCTCAATTATGTTGTCTTTTGTTGCACAATGACAGACACTACGTGAACCTTACATACGAGTTTCGTAACAGAAAATGCAAGCAAGCAGTTACCGTGTTCAGTCGTCATGCCTAAGATTCCACATACCTGTGAAAGCAAGGCAGAAACGCTGCAGATCACGACCCATGAAAGAAACGTCAGTAGTGGGTGTGATCCGGGCGAAACTTTAAATCAGTCGAAATTGAAAATCAACATATCGTGCATTCAAATCAATACATAGCTCATACATAAAATCCAACATATGTTCAAACACATACGTTTCGATAGTTTTGTAAATGTGATGGGAATACAACACACGTACCAGCGTTGTGTAGTAAGTATAAGCAGGTTAGCTTTTCCAATCCTCTAAGGATGTTTCATGAGAAACTATAAAAATAGGATTATTGTCTTCAAAGTAGCCCAGTATTTGAGCCACTTATAGAACGTAAGCCGAGCGGGCGAAATCCTGACTGGTGTAAAATTCAATTAGCATAATGCTGGGAAGTATGCAAGTACCAAGAGTCTGTGAAAGGGAGATGGAAAGGAACAGTATCAAGACCCTGACCATAAATGCAGAAAAACCACAACAACACTCTTAAAAATAAAGGTGCTTCAAAAGGTTCTTCAAGCGATGCCATAGAAGAACCATTTTTGGTTCCAGAAAGAACCATTCAGTCAAAGGTTCTTTAAAGAACCATTTCTTTCTTACCTTTTTATAATCTGAAGAACCTTCTTTCGCCACAAAGAACCTTTTGTGAAACCGAAAGGTTCTTCAGATGTTAAAGGTTCTTTATGGAACCATTTAGACCAAAAGGTTCTTCTATGGCATCGTGAAGCACCTTTATTTTTAATAGTGAACTGTAAATCACAAGATGTGCCATTGTTTACTTCGGGCATGAAAGAACCCATTTTAAAATAACTCCAGCAATCAGACAGTGTATTAAATGCACTAAACCTTTCTCTGGGAAAGATCTTTTACTGTATTTAGCAGTTTCAAGTGCCATCATTTTAAGCAATATCTTCATGTTCTGATGAGACGTCTATGCGTACTTTGCTATAACTAAGGATCCTCATATGTAACCAAAACCCAAAAGTCAGACATGATTGAACTTTAATTCCACGTTCTACAAAATACAGTAACATTATTTCTGTTTAGGGTGAATGAGTCCAGTAAAAACAAGCATTAAAATGCATTAGAACTAACGACTGCATTGCTATAGGCTACTGTACCAATTCACCTCAACAAGGGATTTCTGGGACCCAAAACAGAAATAATGTCAGATTTTTCCATTGAGGATGTGTAAAGTGTGTCATTAAGTTTAAATTTTGTTTACAGTTCTCATAAGATTAAAAAAAAAAAGTCAATGGGAAGTATGGTTGAGCATTTAAAATACAACATGAGGGTTAAATAGCCTACCATTTAAGTCAATCTCACATCAAGTTTCATTCACTTCCAGTGAAGTAATGTGCACTTCTTGCCATGCTAATTCATTCACAACACTCTCACCTCAGTGAATAACATTTATACATAAACAACGCATATATAATTATTCCTCACGGCACTAGACAGGCTATATGTCAGGGAAAGCGGTCGCCGTACTATGTGGAATGACTGCATGGCGCTTGCACACAACATGTAGTGAATGACAATGGATATTCTCAGCAGCCATCATTTAATTCTTTCTCTAATATGATGCATTAAAACAAAAACAAACCAAGAGCGGAATTTAAACTATATCAATCAACAGATGATCCTCACTGTTACACAAATATGTGTCAAATCCAGCAACTTAAGGAGGCGGCTGTGATCTCTATTCTGGCAACAGAGCTGCTAAAGACAAAAGACGAGCGCGATAGAGACAATCCCTCAAAGTGCTCCGGTTTCTTTCTCATTTTTAATTGCACCATATACACAGAACCTTTCGATGCAGAAGCAACATTCATATAGACGCGATAGTGATCACAGTTTTTGCCCGGAAAGCACACCAAGGCAACTTTAAGCAAGCCTTTTTTTGACTCTAGTTGACATTTTAGTCTGTTGTTCTTCTTACCTTGCTGTAACTCCTGACAGGTAGGGCTTTAGGAAAGCAGAAAAACACTCTCTCTTTGCAGACTTAGATTGGTAGGACGACACGTAGGGAATGTAAATCCCTTTCGGTGAGTTTTTGTCCGTGGGCCCAGGCTGCTGCTCCCTCTAACCCTCGGTCTGTTCAAGCTCTCGCTCTCAGCCAGCGCGAGTCAATGCACGCGTGACGTGACCGCTGCCATGGCACGGAGGGAGGCGCGCGCGATGATGGTGATGATGGTGATGAAGGGGCTGCTCAAATATTGAAAGACTTGAAATTGTTTATAGTGTATAATATACTAATCGAGTATGGTGAAGTTTAGAAACGTGTGGAAATTAATTCGTGCATGAGAGCAGCGCACTCGTCTAAAAATTGCAGTGCATTGTAACTAAACGTGAAAGATGCATGCTTACCTATTTGTATTTTACAGTTAAATAAAAATGATGAATAATACATTTGAAGGTTTAGATGGTCATGTGTGATGATTTACGTTATCTTTACTACAAAAATAAACTATTTCCCAAATATATCATTCAAAATATTTTACGAAAATATAGCACTGCTGCACGTTTTATGATTGTGAATTAGATAATTCGATTTTTTTATTGTATGATTTTGATTTTTAATAAAAATAGGCCTATTTTAATAAAACAAATAATTTAATTTAAAAGTAGCCTATTCAATTAGTTTTAATTGTATTAAATGTTTGTTTAAATGTTTTTCATTAATAAAATATATTAAAATATTTTTATTTAACAGTACTTGAGTAGTACTATGTATGCAGCAGTACTATATATTTTGTCAAATATATTTTTGCAGTCTAAGCCAAATAGAAATTTCATTTAATTTCATTCATTTACAATTTATTGTAGTACATATTATAACAATTTGTAACGCAATATAACTTTTGCAGCTTACTCTCAGTCTCAGAAAAAAAGGTACAAATTTGTACCAAAGAAGGTACAAACCCTTGTCACTGGGGCAGTACCTTTTAAGGGTACAGAATTGTACCTTAATATAAAGGAACAAATTTGTACCATTCCAATTTGTACCTTAAAGGACAAGATTTGTACCTTTGATGAAGGTACGATTTTGTACCAACACGTTTTAAAAATGAAAAGGTACATTTTGGTTCCCCATGGTACAAATCATGTCCTTTAAGGTACAAATTGGAATGGTACAAATTTGTTCCTTTATATTAAGGTACAATTCTGTACCCTTAAAAGGTACTGCCCCAGTGACAAGGGTTTGTACCTTCTTTGGTACAAAATTGTACCTTTTTTTCTGAGTGTTTATTCATTCCATACTTTCAAAACAAGCAAAGTCTAAAGATGAAACATGCATACCACAAAGATTCACTGCAAGATATTTTTGATGAAATCTGAGAGCTTTCTGTCCCTTCATAAGCAGCTATGCAACTTACATATTCAAGGCCCAGAAAAGTAGGAAAGACCTCATTAAAGTAATCCATGCGACTCCAGTGGTTTAACCTCAGTTTTATGAAGTGATGTGAGTGCTACGTTTGCACAAAAAACAAAAACACAATTTACAATTTCATTTACAAAAACATTGATCTGCAGTGCACTTTCACAAGAGCACCACAATGCATTAATGTTGTGTTCACACAAGAGATGATGCTGTCACATGAATGCACTTTGGATAAATTATTTTGTAAATAGGTGGTAAATAGTGTTGCACAAAGCACTCACACCACTTCATAAAATCTGCTCACTGCTCTTGACTGATGAACTTCGTCAGTTGCTTTTAAAAAAGTATGATTGATGTATATAGTGTATATAGTATTTTATTTTAATATTTGTTCATGTAAGTTGCGTTGCTACCAGTGGAGGGACAGAAATCTTTTGCATTTCATCAAAAATATCTTCATGAAGACGAAGTAAGGTCTTATGAGTGTGAAACAACATGACGGTGAGTAATTAAAGGGTTAGTTCACCCAAAAATGAAAATTGGCTTGTGTTTTACTCACCCTCGAAGCATCCTAGGTGTTCAAATAAAGCGCGCACATCCATAATAAAACGTGCTTCATATGGCTCCGGGGGGTGAATAAAGGCCTTCTGTATTGAATCCATGCGTTTTTGTGAGAAAAATATCCATATTTCAAACGTAATAAACATTTTTATATCACTTCCGCCAACTGTCATACGCGGAAGCCGTTCCGGCGGATGACGTAGCACGTCGGCGTTGTGTGATAAGTGACGAATGCGGAGAGACAACAAAACAAAACGCCGGTCACGAATTAGAAGTACAAACCGAAGATTTGCAAAGAAAAATGTCGGAGGATTTCGATTACTACAACTGATTTTAATTGTTTTCTATGCTCCAGACCTATATAATAACAGACGGCTGCAATAATGCTCTCTTCTATTGTCTGATTCAACCAGATGTGCCTATAAGCTCTTCGCTGACTGGCTTGCGCGAGAACGCGTCAGGTGAATTTTCCGCTCAAATTGAATTTTTTGAACTTGCGTTAATTTGTCTATTTCTAAATATTCTAATGTTGATGAATCTTGCTCGTTTTGTGGTTTTGTTGAGGAAACCGCTGCCCATTTGTTTTTTGATTGTGGTGTTACCAACAAATTATGGGTTGACTTAAGCACCTATGTTTCTAACCTTACAAATGTGTCCCATACCTTCGTCCTCAAAGATGTTATCTTTTATTATGAAAATCCAAAGCTATTATCTGTTGAATATGTTGTTAATTTTCTTATATTGAATGCAAAATTCTTCATTCATAAGCAAAAATGGCTTAAATCGCCTTTGTCTTTCCCCATTTTTCTTGTTGAATTGGACTCTCTTGTTTCATCTCTTAGACTTACTAATAACAAAAAGAGTGCCAAACTTTTGATGTATTATGACAACTTTTCTACAAGAATGTAAGTTTATTTTTGCACTTTTATGTATCGATAATAATTAATTTGACATTCAAATACAGAATATTTGTTTTCTGTTTTTATTTTTATAATTGCTTTTTGTTGGAATATATTCATGTCTCGCTTCCCTGTTTCTGTATGTTTCTACAAGTTTTGTAATAAAAAAAAAAAGTGTTTTGAACTTGCGCGAAAGACGCGAGACGAATATCTCGCGTTCGCGGCAAACGCGTCGCGCATTTCGCGTCATTCGCGTCGCCTGGCGCGAATTCGCCTCTATTCGCGTCTTTGCATTGACTTTGTATGTAATCTACTCGTGCGAATAATTACATTCGCGTCTGGTGTGAACACACTGTAAGAGTTCCTAGTGGTAGATTGAGCACTTGCTTTCATTGTGTTTAACTGTAGTTTTTTTTTTTTTTTTTTTTTTTTTTTTTTTAAAAAAAAAAAAAAAAAAAAAACTCTAGCTTTCTTAACTGTGACGTCTACTCTGAATTGGTCTATAGAACCCATTATAATAATCATCAGTGATGCTGTCTACACTGGATGCGGGGCGACACGACAAATCCCCGACAGCAAACTGCTGCCGCGTTCTATTTATGACGTACTGACACAAAGAAAGTTCAAATGACACAGTCGCTTTGTCGCGTCCAGTGTAGACACGGTGTTATACCTTTTGGATTCGGTTAAAAGCAAGCATAAAACTCACCTTTGAATTTCCTTCTCTTTTCGTCTGATAATTCGAGTCAAGCCTCGCTTTAGCTTATGAAGTTCCTCTGACGATAAAGAAGCTGAAGTCCTGGCTGTGCTGGCGCTAGACTGGCGCACTGCTTCCCGCTCTCCGCTGTTTGAAAATTTCGTTAACGGCTGCTGCAACTTCGACCCGTCAATTATTGTGTTGCCAACTTGCCCTGCCTAATAGTTAACCGTTGATATTTAAAAGTTACAATGGGCAGTGTTGAGCAAACGCCATATTGTATATGTAGTCGCGATCATTTAATACTAATTAATTAATTGCAACGTTATACAAATGGCTAAAACCATTGAGCGCATAGCTCCATGAACTAATTTAAGCCATTAATTTCACGTTGAGTAGGTGAAACATTTACATTTTCGACTCGTGAACTTAATATAAACATAAATTGTCAAAACTCACTTTTAAATCTCGTCGTCTTCAAGATTAACACGTACAATCCATTCTCAATAGATTTTCTGTTGATAAAAGGGCAAAAGTAGTCTGCTTCCCGTTCTCTGTTCTGTTTGAAAATTCTGTAACGGCAGCAGCGTTTCGACCAATCAGAGTATTGTTGCTATGCCTAATAGTTAAACAGCAACCAATCATGCATGAAACAGTAAATTTGTACCATTGACGAGAGAACTTTTATGTACATTAATTTCAGTTGTACCTTGAAAGGTACCAAACAGTATCATCAGAGGTCTTTACTGTACCATTAAAGGTACAATTATTAAAAAGGTACAAAACTGTTCTTTGAGGAACATTATTTGTACCATCGTGTACCTTTTTTTCTGAGAGTGTACCAAAACAAAGAGCAAAGGATAGTGCATGGATGCCTCACAGGCGTATAAAATCATTCTTGATGCAAAACAGGGTCATGTGGTGACACTGACAGGCCATATGCTTCTTCTGTTTTCTTTCAAGCTTTTAGTGAAAGCTGTAAATGTTTTCAGCAATGTATCATTGCACTGAACATTTTTATTCTGGAACTATCATGTCTGCTGCCAAAACCAGACGGGAACTGCAGACTACACTGTAGTAAAATGTCATCTCGCCGTTGTCACATGAAGGAATGAGTAAGTCTGATTCACAGCTGAGATTTTTATGGTTTCAGGAAATGGAGGGGGGGGAAACCCACACATATTTATTGGATTTTGATGAAGGTTTCTCTCAGGCTGGAGAACAATACTTTATTGGCACAATAAGTGCCTGCAATGCTATGACCAAGAGTGCTTTCATCTGAATAGTTATCTACAGAGTACTGCGGCAATGTAATCATGCTTCTTCCCTTTAGTGGGATTAAATCATGTATAAAACAAGCATTTGCTGTGAAAATGGGCTAAGGAGACAAAGTTCATTACATTTTGAACTGCGCTCTTAAAAATAAAGGTTCCAAAAAGGGGGGTTTCACAGTGATTCTATAAAAGAGTGTTAGTGTGAAGAACATTTTAATATTCTAAATAACCTTAAAGAAAACGTTGTGCAATTGAAAGATTCCATGGATGTAAAAGGTTCCTCGTGAAACCATAGATGCCGATAAAGATGAATATTACTGATGCTTAATCAGCTAAACAGTGCAAAGTTTAGAGAAGTTCAGAGAACTGACTGAAATTATAGTAATTTCCAGGAACTGATACTAGATTTACACAATGTCACCTAATTAAGGTGGTTCTGGTGGATTGTGAACCAAAAATTAGTAAAAATTGTATGCAAAATGATACGCCACTCATCAAATTAGACAGATGCCGACATGGAGAAATCACTGGACATGTCTACACAACACAATATGGATGATCTAAACCAACGCATTTACATACAGTATCCGTGTCTCAGTATCCAGCCTGCTGTGTTCTGCATTCCCACAACCGGGCATCCGGCCTAATCCTGTGTTTGAGGAACAGCATTGTGATCCTCTACATGTTACAGACTGAAAACATGGATAATGGCCCGTTCCAATCATGGATTTGTGCCTGGCACATTATGATTTCACATGGTAAAGCTAAACACAGTTTCACAATATTTCAGATTATTTATTTAGACAGTCTATGCCAGAAATGGACACAGCAAAACCTGATTAATGAATCTGATTAATAAATCAGAAATAATTATTACACTAAAAGTTACATTTATGCAAACTCTTACATAAATTATTACAAGTCATTTGAGGCCATGTGACAATGCCTGTTGGAAACAATTATTGTTCCATAATATCTACTGTTTAACTTACTATTAAAAAAAAAGAAATAATATGCAGTATACAGTGCAAAGTATTCAGTAAGCATATTTAGCTAATATTCCATTCTGAACACAGACTCTATGAATATTACCCTGCTTCATCAGCAGAGCACAGCTGCATCAGAGCTACAACAGCCTTGCACGTCACATTTATTAAACTAGCCTGCATAAACAGGTTACTATATATGCTGTTTCAGCAAACATGGGTGAGCCTAGAACACTGATGGCAAGATGAATATAATAATTCCTTGAGACTTTCAGAGAAACTGCTAAGAAACAAGAAAATGAAGGCCCTATCATATCACACAGTCATGACTTGCACGATTAATTCTGCCTGCATGATCTCAGATCTAAATACAGTAAAAATTACTGCCATGAAATATCCTTCTTATCCCCAAATCATCACAGACTGTGGAAACTTAACACTGGACTTCAAGCAACTTGGGCTATGAGCTTCTCCACCCTTCCTCCAGACTCTAGGACCTTGGTTTCCAAATGAAATACAAAACTTGCTCTCATCTGAAAAGAGGACTTTGTACCACTGGCCAACAGTCCAGTTCTTCTTCTCCTTAGCCCAGGTAAGACGCCTCTGACGTTGTCTGTGGTTCAGGAGTGGCTTAACAAGAGGAATACAACAACTGTAGCCAAATTCCTTGACACGTCTGTGTGTGGTGGCTCTTGATGCCTTGACCCCAGCCTGTATATACTGTATATATATATATATATATATATATAGTATTCATGTCTGTTTGATGGCCATTTTAATAATACTGTGACAGTTTCACCGCAGTTTACTAACAAAAAATGACCTCAAATTGAAAATCAATTTCAATAATAGAAGTGGTTTGGATGTTGTCATTCCTCTAATGGGAAGACAACAAAGTAATTGAGGTCAATTATCCAGTGTTTTCTCTCTGTGATGAATTATTGGGCTGTGCACAGAAGCAAAGTAATTCAAGTGACAAAGTTAACTGATTAATGGGATCATTTGAGGATTTGGAAAGATAGCATTTCTCACAAATTGAGACCCATTAAACACAGTCAAGATAAATAGTTTAAGATGAATTTTGAATGAATGTTTGGTTACCTTTGTTAGTTAACATATCTACAGGTGGTATAATGACTGTTTAAACAGTTTCTATGCTGAGGTGGAGGTCTTCTACAAAATACTCAACATCTATTCATGAAAGGAACGGTGATACCTGTTGAAAAAACTAGCATATGCATATGTTTTGATGCTGGGATGCTGGTTTAAGCTGGTTTATGCTGGTCCTTTGCATAAACCAGCAAAACGACCAGCATAAACCAGCAAAAGGACCAGCATAAACCAGCATCCCAGCGTCAAAACATACCTAACCAGCATATGCTGGTTTTTTCAATGAACACTTGCTCTGCAACCACACACATGAATTTTCACAATGTTCATAACGAGTGTTCCCATTAGTCATGGACTCGGAGTGCATTGATAATAGCTGCTTGCAGGCAGCAGAGGATTATGGAAATTGAGGAGAATATTAAGTGAGATTGGAGCCCAGTCAACATTAACTGGGAAAAGTCAACAAGACAAACACTATGACGGATAATAAGACTCAATCTGATATCAGGCTGTTGATAGCTACATCTTTCATTTGGTTATATGAGTAAGGAAATAATACCATACAACTTTCTGAAAAGTATCGATGTAAAATCAATATCTATTGACAAACCATGGGCGGAATTTTATGATGCTGCAGCGCCCCCAAGTGATTGATAATGGTATTACAGCGTGCATTTGCACCAACAGAGGGAGCTTTCAGTTCTGACCACAGACACTGATTTGCAACGTTTCATCTTGTTTACTCATTTGTGCAAGGGGGGGTCTGATAGATACTTTATCGTGTGTGTGTGTGTGTGTGTGTGTGTGTGTGTGTGTGTGTGTTTTGTTTTGTGGGATTTGGATAAGCTGTGCTGTAGTGTAATAAAAAAAGACTGGACTGACCGAAACAAAACCAGCAACTAATCAACTAACGTTTTTTCTCTCCTGCTGGGCTCCACCTGTTTCTTTTTGCTTTGATATGGAAGTGTGCTGCATTTATGGGGAATGGGGGTATAGAAAAGGAGGACGACTCTTTGCACCCTGGGAGACATTAAATGGGGTTGTTCAACAAAAGCCCAGACACAGAGAAGTGAAGTGAATGTCTGTCTCCATGGCAGTCGCTTTGTTAAGACCGTCATAAAATGAAAAGAGTGAACTATTGTTTCAAGTCAGCTGATGCATAATTGCAATAGTAAAAGTAAAAAATAAGTTAATTATACAACCCATTTAAAAACAGTATTTTTGTAACTTAAAAGTAAAGCAATATAAAACAGTCAGCTATAAGATTAAAATGAATTAATGCTGAATTAAATTGAGTGGATGCGACTAGGAAATGCTTCCAAAATAGCATGCATTCATTATTATGATAATATAGCTTTATGTTTTGTTTATGAGGAAAAAAGATCTGAATAGCCTATATAATCTTTCTGCACTGTAAAAATTGTTTTTCAAAATTGTAAATAAAACAAAGACTATTGTATTACAGTAAAAATACTATTTCAAAAATTCACATTTAATTAAATGTTTTACTTGCCATTCCTTTGTGATTGTTTGTGAGTGAAAACTGTTTCTTAATCACTTTTTTGTGTGCCTAGCTGTTCTGTAAAATTGAAAAGGTGTTTATATTCAGTATCCATTGAATAAAGTAATTAAAATAGTGAGAGCAGATGTTGAAATATATGGTAATCCCCATCTGTAATCATCTGAGTTCTGTGAGACTGAAATATGAGATCATTTACTCAGTCACGAGTCATTCTATACATTAGAGCGTAGCATAAGGTCCAAACATGCACATTTACTGTGAAGCCTCCTATTCAAATAATTATTTGTATATTTGTTATCTAAAGTCTTTTATGTCACATAATAAATAATGAAAATAAAAAGATTACCATTATTCCCTTGAGGTTTGTCTAAGTATGCACAGACTCTAGGTGCATTAGATACTCCCTGTGGGTTGTGTTTAAAGAAAGTGGCTTCATATTGTGTAACAGCAATTATGATGATGACATTTGTGCTGCTGCTGCTGATGATATGATGGATGATGCATCTCCAAAACATACAAGCTAAGATGATGACAGAGGGTAATTATGTCTGCAAAAATACGTCTCCAGAATTAGAGCTTATTCCAAAGTAATTCCAAAGATGTATGCTGAGTCTCTAATGAAGAATTATGGAAATTAGATTAAATTATTAGTTTTTAAAATGTATTATTATTATTATTATTATTATTATTATTAATAATAATAATAATAATCAAGTGGCAGTACTAAAATCATTGATTTATTAGCTTGGTAAACAAAGTATTTTGTGAAAGACAGCTTCTTAAATTAATTTTCAGAGTCATCACTGGCTGTTTTTTTTTTTTTTATATATATATAAAAAAATAAAAAATAATTAATAATCATTCTCCTCCGTGCCTCAGCAGCGGCGGGTCCTGAACCGTGGGGAGCAGATGGCTGTCCCTCTTTCCTCGAAAAAAGAGACAAACGAGAGCGGAGCTTTTTCCCTTGGAAAAAACGCTCGCAGTGCACGCCGATTGCCCCCTCGGAGACTTCACGTGCGTGCTCTTTGCCCAAACAAACAACACATAGATCGTGTGTGTCATCTGGTGTCAAATAGCGATGACACGGATGCACACACCTTCTAAATGCTCTGCTAGTGCTCGCCATAATAAATAGAGATAGCTCTTACTTTTTCCTTGGAAATGCACGCTTCAAACAAAACAGTCAATGAAGACGAAGAAGAGAATGATGTGTGCTCCCGGCGCCTATTTATACTATAGTCGCACCGGTAGTGACCTCATGGCTGTCGCCGGCCAACGAGTTGGTGTTTTTTCAATGTATGCTTCAGACACGGGTCACGACGAGGCGTTCCCCATAGCGACCCCTAAAGGACGCAGTTCGAAGTTCCCATGAAAGGGAACTATGAACAATTATATGCATTCTTGTTCTACAAAGTCAGCATTTCTGAATGCTGTCCAGCAGCCGCTAGTTTTAATGACAGAGCTGGTGGGTGAGCTTGACAGGAACAGCAGAGCAATGAACCCTTTTGAAATCTGCAGCAGTTGGCTTTTCCTCCTGCCATTCTCAGTCACTAATCAGTGCAGGATTTTGAGGGGATCCGTGTCCATGGTCCAAGCGCCTTTGTGTTTAAATGCTCACTCCCAGCTGCCTCCACCTCATCAGTACTAGATTTGCTAGATAAACACTAGACAGACAGACTAACCCCCTGCACTATTAATAAAGAAGATCAAATCGCTCCGGTGAGACTGGTGGAAAGAAGACAGCTCTATTCCGAAACTTACTGAGCTGCATTGCTGTCTACTGCATAAATATGCAGCCTTCTAAGACATCATCCTAACTGGCCATTTGTTACTAATTTATGTCTTACTTTTATGGAAAAATCTGAAAATAACCTCATTGGTCATTTGACACAAAAACATCCTGGCTGTTTCCATGGGTGATGTGAACTACGTAGAGCCTGGTGTAAAAGCAGTTTCTCCTATAGCCCACTCCTTAAAATAACCATCTCTGCTAGGATACCAGGCAGCACAACCATGCAACAAATATCCACAGGGCTTTAGAGGCCTGGGCACAATGCATATCCAAGAGACTCTAGATTTTACTGTTTTGGCTTCATGTCCAATGAAGAAACATGAGCTTCTGCATGGTCATGCAAAGTGAACTACATTTGACAAACTTAGGAATCAAGCGCCCTGTTGAAACCCACTAAGATCAGAGCTACATTGACTGCAACATTATTAAGTAAATTTAATCAATTCAATCACCAGAATAAAATCAAATATGAGTCATGATTTTATAACATTAGGCTGGTAAAGGACAGAACATACCTCCCAAATTTAATTTCGAACAACACATGGACTGAAAAACTTAATCATGAATAGGTCAGCACAGCAGACTGTATTGTTTTGTACTCTAAAAAGAGAGTTTAAGTTGGTGTCGTATAAAGTATCCAGTTGTCATACTCAAGACAGAAGTGATATCTTTATGGAAATTGACTCACGTAAAGGTAAAGTATCTCATTAGAAAAATACTTACAAGTAGTTGATATTAAAAATACTTGAGAAAAGTAGATTTTTATAAATAATGGCACAACCGATTGTATCTATGGCAGTGGTGGATTGCTGATGTCTTTCTGAGGATAGGTAAGAGTTAAAGGGATTGTGATGAAAAATTGTGAAAAATCACTTACTCTAAAATTCCCATTTCAACAGGAAGTCCACACAAGAAAGAAAATTAGCAAAGCATTTTATTAGGTCTTGACACTATTAGATCGTGACACAGTCTGAAGTAACTCATTAGCTTTGTAAAATGTAAATATTTTGTTTCAAACAAACACACAGACACAGACAGACACAGACACACACACACACACACACACACACACACACACACACACACACACACACACACACACACACAC
>NW_015537997.1:380296-381005 GCF_001515605.1 Sinocyclocheilus anshuiensis
ACACACACACACACACACACACACACACACACACACACACACACACACACACACACACACACACACACACCAATGTTAAGCTAATAATTAAAGGACAATTTACCAATAAATTTACATCTGGCAATGATGCCCAAAGTGTGTCTTTGCTCATATATTGTCATAAACTCCTAATTTAGCAACACTGACATTAAATGTTGTTGAAATATCATACATGTGACTTTTATTAAATTAAATGCATTGTTTACATGAGGAAGAAGAAGTATAATATCATTATTAGAGAAATTAATAGTAATACCCAGCAAAACAAACAAAAATACATATACTGGAAAATATAATGCAATATATTAAATAAGACATTCCCATATGGGAAACTAGTGCTTATATTTATGCATGGAAAATGTATGGCTATATATTGATACAGTACATATAAACCATAGCAATGAAGGCAAAACCGGCACTACATTTTTACATACAATAGCTTATTGAAACACAATTTCATTATTGGATTCATTTCTCTTTCATGAGTTAATGCATGGGTTTACATAAAGCTGAACACATATTCATAAACTATTTCCCTTTGTTTTCATAGTTACTCATATTCAACATCTTGAAAAAAATATATAAATACAAATATATGGATATGGATTTTCCTAATTTTCTTCAGGTGTACACATATTGATATACGTGCTCCCATGTGGATATATATATA
>NW_015537997.1:381260-389130 GCF_001515605.1 Sinocyclocheilus anshuiensis
TATATATATATATATACAGTATATGTGTGTGTGTGTTTTCAAATATACACATGCAGTTCCGTATTGTATCACAAGCACATTTATATATTATAAAGTATCATTTAAAATTACATACATGTTTTTCAGTATATGAAATCTATATTTTCAATATCCATTAAATAATTTAATATTTTGATTGTTAATATATAAGGAAATATATTTTATTTGTATTTCTTTCCATATTAATGATCATTTACTTTATGATAATATCTCTAGAGGCAACACTATAGATCTTTGGTATCTTTGATAGATCTTTGATACAAATAAATAAATAAATAAAAGCTGCAACTATCTAATGAAAGGCAGAATGTTTAACACCCCTGACAAAAATTGCTCTATTGTGGCAGTACCGTAGTACAGTAATAGTGTATCAGATAGTAACACCATGGTACATTTACCATGATACTGGAACTCATGTACCATGATATTTACATGGGACTCTGGTTCATGTCCAAAACACCATTGAAATATCTTGATACTTTTTGAAACTTTGTTGTAGGCCTATGTGATATTTAATGTGAAGTATGATGAGTGTTGGTGAGTCTATAAAAAAAAAAAAATGGTTGGTTACGATCTAGGTCTCCCCCTGCTTCCCACCCACCCACCTTATTTTTCAGGTATAGGTAAGTGATATCTATACCTGTACACTTGGACTCTGTAAGTGTTTTCTCTACACCGACGGTCGAGTGAAGATTCATTCATCACAGGATTGCTGATGCATTTCTCAGGAGGAAGTTCAGTGCTGCGGTCTGTAGAACAGCGGAGCAGCAAATCCGCGGTGGTGTTATGTAGCCTACAAAAGTGTGCTCTGTGTGTAAAGCATATGGAGAATTTGATTCAGATTCGTGATGATAACGTGACGTAAAATGAATACTTCAGACCTCTTTGCGAACTGGTTTGACCGATTCAAAAGGACCAAATTGATCAAAATAATAATTTGCACAGTAGATATGGCTATGCCTATGAATGATCAGCAAAACACCTCCAGCTGTTATTCTTCTGCTTTACAGTCGCAAGGGTATGCACAGTGTTGGGGGTAACGCATTACAAGTAACGCAAGTTACGTAATCAGATTACTTTTTAAGTAACTAGTAAAGTAACGCATTACTTTTTAATTTAGAAGGAAATATCTGGGGGTTTTTTTTCAAATAAGTAACTCCAGTTACTTTTTCCCCATGTATTGACTGACAGCTCTTGTGTTGCCACTGCGGCTCTCTAGGACCGAACTTGCCTACCCCTGTTCTAGACTAATAGAACAAAAACAGATTCAGTATTCCTCAAAATGAATAAAAACAGTCAAATGCAAACTCAGAATATTATACAAACCTGCAATAATTAAATGTTAAATAAGACAAATATCATTTTATGTATTTAATCCCAATTTTATTAACCAATGTCTTTGCTACTGACCTTCGATGATCCAATTCAACCATACTAATAAGCAAAAATGAAGAAGGAAATATCTGGGGGTTTTTTTTCAAATAAGTAACTCCAGTTACTTTTTCCCCATGTATTGACTGACAGCTCTTGTGTTGCCATGTTGAGAGAAATCGTGAGTAAGTGCAGAGGCGTTGGGTCTTCATGCAATTTGTTTGAACTGCGCCCTCTACTGTACGGGTGTGAATTTACATTTCCTTCAGCCTTAGGCTCATTCATTTCACTTTTGTTGTGAAAGGGCTTTTACATTTGTAAAAGAAGAACTTTTTTATATTAAAAACAAACTTTAGAAGGAAATATCTGAGTTACTTTTTCAAATAAGTAACTCCAGTTACTTTTTCCCCATGTATTGACTGACAGCTCTTGTGTTGCCATGTTGAGAGAAATCAGGAGTAATTGCAGAGGCATTGTGTGCACTGTGTGAACGTGATGCTTACTGTAGTTCTAGACCAGGGGTAGGCAAGTTCGGTCCTAGAGAGCCGCAGTCCTGCAGAGTTCAGCTCCAACCCTAATCAAAAACAGTCAAATGCAAACTCAGAATATTATACAAACCTGCAATAATTAAATGTTAAATAAGACAAATATCATTTTATGTATTTAATCCCAATTTTATTAACCAATGTCTTTGCTACTGACCTTCGATGATCCAATTCAACCATACTAATAAGCAAAAATGACACATTTGTGTTTATTACTGAATAGTGTTGAACTTTCTTCTCCTGCGTCATATTCTTCATGCAATTTGTTTGAACTGCGCCCTCTACTGTACGGGTGTGAATTTACATTTCCTTCAGCCTTAGGCTCATTCATTTCACTTTTGTTGTGAAAGGGCTTTTACATTTGTAAAAGAAGAACTTTTTTATATTAAAAACAAACAAGTAAGCCCAGCGCAGATTTAAAAAGTAACTAAGTAACATAATTAGTTACCTCTTTAGGGAGTAACGCAATATTGTAATGCATTACTTTTAAATGTAACTTTACCCAACACTGGGTGTGCATCATTGTGAAATTTTCAATTGCTGTAAAATTATCCATTTTCTATTAAATTTTGTTTCCTAAAAGTACAAATATTTATACTTGAGTAATAGAAATTTACAAAAAATAAAATAAAATACTTAAGTGCAGTAAGTATTGCTTCACTACTATAGGCTACATCTCTGGTATGGCAACACAATGTTTATATATGTCAGTACTATGGAGTATGAATATAGGAAAACAGAACTAAAAAGCACACTAAATGCAGCTTTATTGGTATGGATGTGCAATGACTGTTTATGAATGTTACATCGCTACGCCAGTAGGTGGCGATAAGTGACTGTATTTATGAGTGAATCATTGAATCGTTGATGCAACTGTTTCGAGCAAAACAGTGGTTCATTTAGGAAGGAAACAAGTGACTGGGTGCTTCCAAGTCCAGTTCTTCTGAGGCTTCAAGATTGGAGTCCTGCTCAGCATTAAACACTAGATTGAGATGGACTAGTAAGTGCACAAGGCTACGTCATAAATGTTTCCACCCCACAGACACAAAACAAAAATACTATTAAATACTATTAAAATTATAATATGTAGAATACTTAATGTTAACAGACTTTCTGTTAAGGCAATACCTAATGACAACCGTTTGTGGTCCCCCAGCGGTTTACATTATGCACAGTTTAGCATTATGTGATTAATTTACAACAAAACAAAAGAAAACATAATGCCTTTATCTCCAAAAATATTTTTTTTGTCTTTCATTAAATAATTGAATTGAATGAGCTCAGTGCCAATTTATTTTCGGGTAATAATTTTTTCATGAATTGGAATGAGTGCAAAGGATTGTTGACGACTGAAGGATGCAAAGGATACACCTGATGCAACCTTGAAAACAGGCCAAATAAAGGATGCGAAACTAAGATTGTTCAATAAAGAATCTTAAAATTGAGACGTCCGTCGACGTGGCAGCCGAGATATACAGCCTTAGAAAGATGCATCCTTCTGATTGAGAATTACCCACTGCCTTTTATGGGTAAGTCATTAAATAATTCACTCAACAGATTCATTTCACAAAATACCATCATTGCACCTTTTTGTAACTTTTTTGTTGCTTCAGGTCATTAAAGTAGGCCTGTCAGCTTTTACACAACACAGCCTTGCTTATATTACATTTGCATATTGATTGACAAAGGATGTGCTTCAATACAAGACTGTTGGGTTTGAGATTCCAATGAACAACAGCTTCAAGATAAATTCTGAGTATGTGTAGCTGTCTAACTTGCTTGATTTTGCTCGCATAAGTCTGTTTGTGCTGGCATACTGAGGAGAGGAGCAGTCTTTTGTAATGTTACCTCCAGGCTGGTAAGCCTCTCTTAACCCTGTCATGGAATGAGATGCTATAAATAGACTCATCAGTGTTGGAGGCAAGATTGGGAGATGAGTGAGGCCCAGTCTGGAGGAGACTCATTGGAAAGGGTTGTTGATCTCTTGTTATGCAGAGGAGGTTTATATGAAAATGTGTTTGTTAGGACTGAAATGTAGAAGGGGTTTGCCTAATGGAAAGAGACGTCATTACAGCATGGCCTGTTGATCCAGTGGCTCGGGTATGCTAGATTTATAGATGAGGTCGAAAAGTCTTTGGATGAGATGATTAGGAAGAGAAACAACAATCCAGTATGATTTTCCTATAAGCCTACTATCTGTACTTGGTACAATCTCAAAGGCAATACACTCTTTGTGAACGGAACTGTGAGAACACTGTAAAAAGAGGTAAAAAGAGTTAGCATGCAAATTTCTTAAAGAGCTATTTCTACTTGATTTAACCAATAAAAATGCTTTGTTGGTATAAATTAATGTATTTAGATTAATTTAGTGACTTTGAATATTTAGTTTTTACAATTATTTGATTACCTAAATGTTATGGTAGCGCTATTCCATTCACTTTTGCATTCTGTTCTTAGAAATTTCTTGAACTACTATACAAGATTACAGGATCTTTTTAGCCATCTCATATGAAAAAAACAAATTAAACAGGTGATATCCAGGACAAAACTATTTTTGAAATATACCCTGCAAAATCTCAGCTCTGTACAACTACAAGAACAAGCAGTGTTTTTGTACCATTGTTTCTTCAGGATAAAACTCGATTTGTGGGTATACTCATTTTTTCTTTGAAGGAGATTTTAGCATGCAGAAAAAGAAAGGGTAAAGGGAAAATAAATTAGATCAGAAAAACACAGGACTCACTCTCCCACTGAGTCTATGAAACAAGTCAGTGAAGGGCCGTATTTAGGACAAACATCTGACTTAAATTTCCTCCTCTTCCAAACAGTTCCATGTGATCTGGTTACCTTACAGAGTCTCTCTTCTGATGACATTTTTCTTTTAAATTATTTGTCTAATTTTGACTGATTTGCTAAGCTCCACTCCAGAATGCCAAATAAGATTCACTTAATGTGAATTCTGAAATTTTCTATAAAATCTGCTCATAAAGTGATATAAATAAATGTTTTAAAGTTTTACATTTAACATTGAATAACAAAAGTTAAAATTATAATCAAGTCAGCACGTCAACATTCTTTAAAGCACACACACACACACAGACACAGACACAGACACAGACACACACAGACACACACACACACACACACACACACACACACACACACACACACACAAAGAAAGATTTAAAATGTACTTTAAAGTAAAACATTATTTGGTAACACTTTATTTTAAGGGGTCCTTGTTACACGTTACATGTACTTACTATTATAATAACAATTAATTATGCGTAATTACATGCAAGCAACCCTAAGCCAAACCCTAATCCTAACCCTAACCTTATAATAAGTACATGCAGTTAATTAATATTACTCAGTACTTAAATGCATAGTTACACTGTAACAAGGACACCTTAAAATAAAGTGTAACCCATTATTTTGACATTATTAGAAAACACACTTAAAGTTGTACTTAAGTGTGCTAAGAAACATAGTAATGAAAGCGGACTCTGGCCTTTTATTTCATTAATAATATATTATTTGCAAGCACAGTTTTGTAAAAATGTACTATTAAGATTTTTTGAAGTACACTGCAAGTACACATTCAATACAATTAAGCACACTTCTTTTTCACAAGGGATATGGGTTTGTAATGACGTAATAATTATAATAATAATAACATTTTCAAACTATTTCTTTAACAACTACATTCATTTCAGACCATCCTAATATGCATTCTACTGTTTAATTCATCATCTAAACACATCTGATGTAGTTTTGAGTCTCAATGGTACCAGTATGGTAGCAACACACATCTAGTAATCTGAAAAGGCAAATGTTAAAGATTGATGGCAGTGAATATATCCACACTGCATATGAAACACAAGCTGGATGGCTGGTTAATAGCTTAAGCTTTGAGATGACAGATGTGTTTGGTGTTTGCCGTCATTAGTCCATCTGTTGCTTTGATGATGAGATGACTTCCCAAACTCCACACCTGCATCCTATTGAATATCATCTATAATCACTTTATTTCTACAACTGATTTTATCAGTGTTAAATAAATCGACACAACAGGGCTTGTTTGATAAAACAGACATATAATTGCATACAGTAGCAGATCTGGTAGGGGTCCAAAGTAGCATGTGTGATTAGAATGGAGAGAGGTGAAGAGTGAGAGATGGAATGGTGCAGAAAATAGCTCCACAATATTCTCAGAGACCAAACAGAGGGTCTGTTATCAGGATGCATGGAAAACATCCTCAACACAATCCCCTAGAGTGACAGAGAGGTGGAGAGGGACTGAGGGCAAGATTTAGGGTCAAAGTATATGGTATTAATTAAATAAGTGGAGAGAGAGAGAGAGATATTTCTTGAAAGACTTACAACCTTGAAGTTTCCTTCCCGATTGGACACTGAATATATACATTGGATAAAAAATTTACATGGATTTCAGCATTTCCTAGTATATCCCTTCTTTATAATGTCACGTGCGCTGAAGCCACATGATCCATTATGTCCTAATATGATTTGAGAATGTCCCAAAGAGCATCTTGTGCTACATTGTAAGCAAAAAAATTTAGTGTACAAATTAGTTTAAATGGTCAGTATCACAAATTGCTTGCATGAGAGACCATTTGTGACCCTGGACCACAAAACCAGTCATAAGGGTAAAATTTTCAAAATTGAGATTTATACATCTGAAAGCTGAATAAATAAGCTTTCCATTGGTGTATGGTTTGTTAGGATAGGACAATATTTGGCCGAGATACAACTATTTAAAAATCTGGAATCTGAGGGTGCAAAAAAATCAAAATATTGAGAAAATCGCCTTTAAAGTTGTCCAAATGAAGTTCTTAGCAATGCATATTACTCATCAAAAATTACGTTTTGATATATTTATGGTAGGAAATTTACAAAATATCTACATGGAACATGATCTTTACTTAATATCCTAATGAGTTTTGTCATAAAAGAAAAATCGATAATTTTGACTCATACAATGTTTTATTGGCTATTGCTAAAAATATACCCCAGCGACTTAAGACTGGTTTTGTGCTGCAGGGTCACATTTGTAAGCATATTGTATGTGAAATAACTTCTGTAAATGGGCTTTAACCATGTGAATAAATCTTTCATCAGACTTCTTTAAATCTGAATTTAAAAATCATAACTAAAGGCAACTAAAGTCACATAAGAATGTGTTTTTTCACATGAAAACTGTTTCAGTAACAATACGCCCATTGCAAGAGAGGAGGTCTGTAAACATTCCCCAAGCTGTTTGTTTGCTCTGGCCTGCTTCTCTCTCACAAATGATTGAGGGGCAGAAATGAAGCGAAGGAATAAGATGCAGATGATAAAGACAAGAGTTATTACTATGAAACAGAATTTTTTTTTACATAATTATACTTTTGGGTCCAATCACTTTTCTGACCATGCTTGTAGTTTGCTTTCATAAATTAGCTATGTGACAATGGCATGAACTTAAAAATGTAAGATTGAATACTGAAAAATTGCAAGATTTATACCTGTAGATGAAGAGCAGCCACTTTTTACATTCTAAGTTATAAACCACATCCACAAGAAAAATATTCTTCTTTTTTTAAGCTAAACAAAACTGTTATGCTTAAACAAGAAAAATGACAGTGGACTAAGAAAAATACATTTAATTCAAGATATATTCTATGAAAATAAGTCTTAATATCATCAGACAATTTCGCTTTTCAAGCATGTTTCAGGAATATATATTTTTTTTCTACTATATACATAATATATATTTTTTAATTGTTGTAATAGATTAAAAGCTTTTTATATATATTTCAGAATGAATGTAATTATCACAAATCTAAATGAGGCCTTAAAAGGACACTGGACTTAAGAGTTAAGAGGGAGTGTGTGTGTGTGTGTGTGTGTGTGTG
>NW_015537997.1:389150-411650 GCF_001515605.1 Sinocyclocheilus anshuiensis
ATTATGCGCAGATGGGCTTTATCTTATGTGCTGGTGTTTTCAGATTTGCTCTATTGTATTTATAGCTCATCTTGATAAAAAAAAGCCTGCCCAAACCCTACGCTCCAATTAGTCACGCCATAGGTGGAGTAATTTAATCAGGAGAGCATACAGCCCCAGCCGAGAGCCTCCACGCTCAGTCTGGCCAGACTCTTCACACAGATAGAGAGCTCTTCTGCTGAGGTAAGAACCACAGGCACTTGTGTCAATACAGGTAGATTACTAACACCAAATCACACTCGTGAGCAGTGATACAACTACCATCCATCACTAAACCTGTGTTCTCTGTCAGAATCACTCCAATTTGTGCTAGTATCTGTCATGTCAATGCCTCTGTCGTCACGTCTGCTAAATATGTCACCCCTCTAGACCAAAAAAAGCATTAAAAATCAAAAATACAGTAAAAATAGGAATGTTGTGAAATATTATTACAACTTAAAATAACTGTTTTCTATTTGAATGAATGTAATTTATTAATTTTCAATAGTCATTTCTTCAGTCTTCAGTGTCACATGATCCTTCAGAATATGATCATTCTAATATACTCATTTGTTATTTAAAAAAAAAATGTCTTATTATTATCAATGGCGAAAACAGTTGTGCTGCATGATATTTTTGTGGAAACATGATACTATATTTTAAGATTCTTCAATGAATAGAAAGATCAAATGAACAGTATTTTTTAAATTGAAACCTTTTGTAACATTATAAATGTCTTTACTGTCACTTTTAATCAATTTAATGTATCAATTAATAAATAAAACTATTAATTAAAAAATGTAAATTTGAGAAAGTTGAATCTCCTAAAAAAAGTCTGCAACAGTAAAGAATTCGTCTCACAGTGGCTTGGTATTGTGATAACAGATTACCATAGCCATTGTCTGTGACACCCCAAAGACTATGACAGCTATAAATCTCTCTTAAAACATTTATGGAGAAGATAAAAGGCACGGTGGGCATTTATAGAGTCATGATGGGTGGTCAGACTCTTGCCTCACTCTCTCCATGGATATGGATTGAGCTGGAGCAGGAATGGGGGTGTGAAGGTTGTGTGTGGGGCGCGAACACAAGGTCTTAATCTCAGGAGGGTTAGTCTTCCATCCACCTGTCTGGCTTCTCTTTTTAGTGTCGTCTAAAAGCTTTCCATTTATCTTTCCGACCTCTGCTATACTTTAAATTAGCATTGTTTGTGTTATGACACCCGCAAATGTCTCCAAACAGGGCTGAGGATTATAAAAAGAGAGATTATGGAAATACCAAATCATGCCCAAGAGAGATCTTGTTAGAGGAAATCAGTTTAGATCAAGTGTGCTGGTGACAAAATTTCAAAAACAAAAGAGTATTAGCTTAAAAGAAGGTTTTACAAACTGTCAAGAATGATTCAATTGACATACAGGATAACTTTGACATTTAGGCTTTAACATACATGCTTATCCATCTTAATTCTTCAGCTGAATTATTGCCGCTACCACCAAACTTGCTTGAGTGAATGTAGTCTTGTCAGATTTTACAGGGTAGTTTACAGTAATCATAGTGAGGGTTCTATATTTACTGGATTGAAGTGGAGACTGTTTTAAAAAGGGCAATAAAGACAAACAATATTAGAATAACAAGATTTCCTTTGACAACATAAGAGGAAACAGACGAATGAACTATGAAAGTAAAGCCAAGTATCATTATTTAGATCTATTGCACGATATTTTATGAATGAAAAAAAGTTTCTCTCCAAACAATGTTTTCTTTTGCTTGCTTTAGCACATCAGTGTCCTACATTTAGATATGTCTAATGCAAAGTTGTAAGTACTGTACATTTCCAAAAACAGCTCTGGATTTGGAGGCTTACAGAAGTGGTTCTCAACCAAAGGGCAAGGCAAGATTTTGTCTAGTTCAGTACGATGGGAGCAAAAGTGCTAAAAAAAATAAAAAATTAAAATAACATTAGTATTTAGTCACACAATATTCAACAGACTAATTATTAAAAAAAAATATCTTGACCAGTCATGGTCAGGCTTGTGCTTAGAGCCATGGACAACCTATTTCCACAAGAAATTATGGTCAGAATAACCTGCCGTATGCTATTTTGATAGTGTGAAAAGACGTAGAAGGAAACTAATGGAAAGAATTGAGATGTCTTGCCAGTTGGATGGAGAAAGGGAGAAAGCCTGAAGAAGCGAGACAGCAGAAAAGGGCAAGACAAACAGGAAGCAGAAGAGGGGGGAGTGAAGGACTGACTGTGCAAGTCAAAGAATTTTCTTAGAAGGATTTTAAGCAAGAGAGCCGCTTCTCCTGGTTTCCATCTGCTGCCTTTTATGGTAAAACAAGTCGAGGGGGATTTGGTGTAGCTAGTAGTGAAGCCCGGACTGGACGAGGGCTCAGTTAGACACACTCACAACAGGATAGCAGGGAGAGAGCGTGTGCGGGACACTGGGGACGCTTGAGACGGCAGCACACAGCATCACAGGGCTCATGGGAACAATACGCAGAGAGGCTTAACAGGTCCAGGACTCAGACAGACCAGTGAGTAGATGACTTGAATAATTTAGAAGAAATCACAATCTCTCTTTCAATAAAATTCACATATGATACACACTGGACACCAACGTTTCTTTGAATGATTTGCTTTCAGATCAGTCTTAAAATCAGACCAAAGTTATAACAATAGAATAATTTGGCCTATTACAGGAAAGATGGAATATTCTCAGAAACAAGTCCATTCATAGTGATGTTTATAGGTAATTGCATCCATGCCAGCAGAGGCACATTTATGCTGATACACAATATAATGGCTGACAGCTGGAGGTGAGATAACAGGCTGGTTACGATACTATGATGTACTACACTGTGGAATTCCAGTGTGCTCCATCCAGCACTGAGAATGAGTGGCAGACAGTAACTAAGTAAATTTACTTGAGTATTGTACTTAAGTACACTTTTTGAGTATCTGTACTTTACTTGAGTATTATTTTTTCTGGGAACTTATGACTTTAACTTCACTACATTTGAAAGACAAATATTGTTCTTTTCGTTCCACTACATTTCTATCAAGGTCCTCGAAGTAGAAAGTCGTTACTATGTAGCAGCTTTGAAAGTCAGTGGGTGATTTTTTTCTTCTCTAAAACGTGACTCTCTTTTCTTTTTCAGACAGTTTACCAGTAATCACTCTTGTAGGGCTGCATGAAGTGATTTCCCAGCATTTTTTTGAACACTGACCAGCTGGAAATGTAAGTAATAGAGTTGAGTACTTTGTCCGCCTCTGAGAATGACTGATCGTTGTCACCCACGCAGAGAGTGAATCTGACTGATGCTTGAGGTTCTGATGTTATGGTTAGCAACATCTGATATCTCGTTAAACACTAAGACATATTTACTGTATATACCCTCATCTCAAAACATTTCTTTCTATTCAAAAATTTCTTTCTGAATTTTTGTAAAACCATTATCATATAAATTTAATCCATACAGTCCGATGAGGAGTTTAATGTAGAAATGTTGCAAAATGTATGAAATGGGCTCAATAATTTTCTCAATTGGATTATTATCATAACAAATTTGAGTTAGATGTTGAATGGGAAATGTATGTATTTATTATAATTAACAAAAACTAAAACCATAGAAATTAAAATAAACATTAACATATTTAAAAACATATTTTATTTCAGGCCGTATTTCTCATTTTTGTTGAATTTAAGTTGAAGTACTAAAATAACAAAAAAAAAAAAACCTAAATGTAAAACTTAATTCAAACTACATAGAGATACTTTTAAAAATAAAAATAAAATACATTTATAAAAATGCTAGAAATTTTAAATGAAAATAAAAACCTAAAATATAAATAAATCTCATTTCAAAATATGAATAGAAACTAAAATAGCATATCAATAAAAATAAAATAACACTGCTTTAATGATGCATGAATTCCAGAAGTACAACCTGATGATCATGTTCTCCAGCATGATTTGAGCTGATCCAAGGAGCATCTTGAGCTTCAAGCAAGAACATCTGGAAATAATTTCACAATCATTGCATAAGTGACCTGAAAATAGTGAGGAATATATATTTATATATAAATGTATTAAAAATGTAAAAAATATTCAGTTTATTTACAGGTTACAAGACCTAAGATTCCTAAAAATAGAAATCTGAATATCTCACAACATAATAGTTAATTATGGTTTGAGCCTAATAAATATAAACAAAAATTGCAATCATCTTCTCAGAGGTTCTAGCATTTTGGCACATCCCCTCATACTCATACTCTCTATCACAGGACTGAAAGGCAGAAGTAAAGATGACAGAGCGGTATGACTGCCACTACTGTAAGGAGTCTCTGTTTGGGAAGAAGTATGTTCTTCGTGAGGAAAACCCATACTGTGTGAAGTGCTATGAGAGCCTGTACTCCAACACCTGTGAGGAGTGCAAGAAACCCATCGGCTGCAACAGCAGGGTAACATCACTTAACCCATTTGCAGTGCCATATATGAAGTTACATAAAACCAGCCAATCAGATTAAAGCTTGCAGATCTGGAAAGTGCATCAGATGGTCATCAAACAAACTTCAGGTGGTCCATAGGTACTTTTCAATCTCTAATTCAACCAGAATTGTCATCAAAGTATGTCTTTTGCTGCTTTAGGATCTGTCCTACAAGGACCATCACTGGCACGAGGACTGTTTCCATTGCTTCCAGTGCAAGCGCTCACTGGTGGACAAGCCTTTCTCCACTAAAGACGAGCAGCTGCTGTGCACCGAGTGTTATTCTAATGAGTACTCCTCCAAATGCCATGAGTGTAAGAAGACCATCATGCCTGGTAAGACATTCTTCCCTGTGGGAGGAACCATTACCTAAATATCAGTAGAAGTATTTTTTTTTTATATACTCATGCACTCCCATAAAAACATAATTATTCATTTAGCGACACATTCTTTCCACTAAAGCGAAAGAAAACTGCTTCCTTTCACACAGAGTCAATCTTTGCCAAGATCTTGTGAAGAAAGAATAACTGTCATTAGACAGATATATTACAGGCTCATCATGACGTCAAAGCAATATATTAAGTAATCTGCTTAACTGGTAATAAATATTAATTCATAAATCTTCAAAGACAAGTCCTCATGACCATGTAAAAATGTCACACTCTTATTAACTCATCATGTTATATGATCAACCACCCCTTTTATAATATCGTTCAATCAAAATGAATAGATGGATCCAAGGTTAGATTTATTATGTGTGTAGATTAAAGCTGTTTTGGGTGTTTAATTCATGTGATTCAGTTTGTGCTCACAGTCCTGTGGAATGTTCCAGCACTCACTGAGTGAAACGTACAATATTTCAAATCTGGAGCACATGGACTTAAAAAATATGAGCCAGACACTTTAACACAATGAAACTCTGTGCTGTCTCTGTTTACACCACTGCTGGCAGTTTGAGCCATGGCTGGTGTTTATTGAGCTTTCGTCTGGATGTTTTAAAAAAGAATTATACTTTGTCTTCTTAACAGCTAAACTTAACAGCTAAACTACAGATAAAATGGGGAGTACTGTAAACCTGATAACAATTATCCATCATCTGTAACTGATAAAAGACTATACAATCAATATATTATGCTGTAATGATTAATTATATAGAATTTGGGTTACACTTTATTTTAAGGCGTCCTTGTTACAGTGTAATTATACATATAAGTACTGAGTAATATCAATTAACTATATGTACTTACTATATGGTTAGGATTAGGGTTTGGCTTAGGGTTACTTGCTTGTAATTATGCATAATTAATTGTTATTATAATAGTAAGTACATGTAACATGTGTAACAAGGACACCTTAAAATAAAGTGTTACCAGAATTTGTTCATAAAGAATTTGGTATAAACTTTGGAAAAAAAAAAAAGTATATACAAATAGGCCACTTAGTTATTTAAATGTGGCCAAATGCCTATTTGTGTAAACAAGCAAAACAGATAAAGACAAATTAAATACACAATTAAATAAATAAAATGATATTAAGTCCACATGTTTGTATGAATAACGCCTGATGAAGACCCAGTTTAGGTCAAAACATTGTAGTTTATTAAAGTTTTTATGGGAGCATTTTTTTTGAAAACATGAATTCATGAATTAATTTACATTCATCCATAAACTCAATCTCAAAATTGTATTTGTCTACACATACACTACCATTCAAAAATTCGGAGCAAGTAATAAATAATACTTTAACTGAAGGATGAATTCAACTGATTTTTTATTATGAAAAAAAAATGCTGTTCTTTTGAACTTTATATCCATCAAAGATTAGAAAGAAATATTTAGCAGCATAACTGTTTTCAACACTGTTAATAATAAGAAATGCTTCTTGAGCATCAAATCAGTATATTAGAATGATTTCTGAAGTATCACGTGACACTGAAGACTGGAGTAATGATGCTGAACATTCTGTTTCACTGAATACTGTTTTACTATATTTTTGATCAAATAAATGCATCCTTGGTGAGCATTAAGCGACTTTTTTCCAAAAACATTATAAAACAGTACTTACCCCAAACATTTGAATGGTAGTTTACTTCACAAATACCTGAGCTAAATATTAGAATTGGATATAATTATGAGGGCATAGAAAATATCTGATTATCCAGTGTAACGTCATTATAGTTTTATAATATGTACCTTGAGTGTTATGGATCTCAGTATCATTATAACATGCTTCACTTCATAAGCAGACTGTTGTTGTATTTGGAATAAGATGGCTCTCCTCTCTCCCTCAGGCTCCAGGAAGATGGAGCATAAAGGAAACAGCTGGCATGAGACTTGCTTTACCTGCCAGCGCTGCCAGCAGCCGATTGGCACCAAGAGCTTCATCCCCAAAGACAACCATAACTATTGCGTGCCCTGCTACGAAAAGCAGTTTGCCATGCAGTGTGTTCACTGCAAGAAGGTAGAGTGCACAATTGAAGGAACCTACAAACTACAACAAGCTAGGCTACAGGAATTAAACATACAGGCTACAAGTACATTAAACCTTTTAAGACTCCAGTCAACTATGAGTGAAATAGTGTTCTTTGCAATGTGTTAGTGGTATACTGCACATTTTGAAAAATCCAGCTATTCTCTGCCTAAAGATGATCTGCATACTGTATAAAGAGTGAAGAAATCTGTTAATTTGATAGTCAATGTCATCTCCTTCTTCCTTCTCCGTGTAGCCCATCACCACTGGCGGTGTGACGTACCACGACCAGCCGTGGCATAAGGACTGTTTCCTGTGCACTGGCTGTAAGCAGCAGCTCTCTGGCCAGCGCTTCACCTCTCGTGATGACTTTGCCTACTGCCTTAACTGCTTCTGCAACTTGTATGCCAAGAAATGTGCCTCTTGCACCACCCCCATCAGTGGTATGTACAAGCTAACAAATAAAACTATAAATAGAAATAGCTTCTATACAGAAATACCTCAATTATGTTAAAACCGATAATGCATGGTGGTTTGAAATCAGGGTTGTGTGCCAGTCAGAATTAAATTGAGAATGAGTTTTAAATTCCTTGAATATAAAATGTAGCACAGTGTTGTTATTGTTAACTAGAATTTAAACTACTATAATTATTTGCGTTAACTGAAATACAACTGAAATATAAATATTAGATTAAAAACTTATAAAACTTAAAATTAGAATTGTTGTCTTGGCAACTAACTGAAATAAAATATGTTTGAGCTGAACTAAAACGGGAAAAAAAGCTAAATAGGACTATTTAAAAACATAAATAAAAACGAAAAAGCACATAAAGTTACTAAAACAAACACATCACAATGAAAACTGAACTGAAAAAGTTAAGCTAATTAAAAATATTAATGCTAAAATAGTATATATAAGTAATAATAAAATAACACTGGTGTAGCAAACAGGATGCAGAATTATAATTTGAATTTAAGGATGTTGAATTGAAATGGAATTAAATTGATAAAGTGTAATATGTGACCCTGGAGCACAAAACCAGTCTTAAGTCGCTGGGGTATATTTGTAGCAATAGCCAAAAAAACTTTGTATGGGTCAAAATTGTCAATTTTTATTTTATGCCAAAAATCATTAGGCCATTAAGTAAACATCATGTTCTATGAAGATATTTTGTAAATTCCCTACCGTAAATATATCAAAACTTAATTTTTGATGAGTAATATGCATTGCTAAGAACTTCCTTTGGACAACTTTAAAGGCGATTTTCTCAATATTTTGATTTTTTTGCACCCTCAGATTCCAGATTTTCAAATAGTTGTATCTCAGCCAAATATTGTCCTATCCCAACAAACCATACATCAATGGAAAGCTTATTTATTCAGATGATGTATAAATCTCAATTTTGAAAAAATGACACTTAAGACTGGTTTTGTGGTCCAGGGTCTCATATTTAATGACAGATTTCATTATTTATATATCGTTATGTACACTATATATAATTTTAGTACTTTTAAAGTCACTTTAATAATACATTGTCTCATTATATTTCATAAATCAATTTTCATTTATTGGACCAGAATGTTCCCCGAAGCTGCAAAACTCCTCAACAGAAATTCCTATTTCAACATCCCGTGGCACACGGCCAATTTAAATTACAAAAACTGAAAGGAATGAAATTCTCAAATTCTGAATTTTGCTCAACCCCCATTTCAAAAAGTTGCTAGCACTCATAACCTGTTTGTCACATAGGACTCGGAGGAAGCAAGTACATCTCCTTTGAGGAGCGCCAGTGGCACAACGACTGTTTCAACTGCAAGAAGTGCTCAGTGTCTCTGGTGGGCAGAGGTTTCCTCACTGAGAGAGATGACATCCTGTGTCCCGAGTGTGGCAAAGACATGTGAAAGCGTGCAAGGAAAAATGCAAACATGCATGACACTTAACATGTTAAACCAAAGCATGAAACAGTGTGAGCAATGAATACATTTAGGTACTCCATGGAAACATAGTAAACATTGTTGAAGCAAAGATTATAATAGTGTATGAATAGCAAGAGGCAGATTTTCTTTATTTCAGGAGAGATATTTCAGCTTGCTTTAACTTGAAGACTGAAGAAGAGAATTGATTCTAAAGATTAAACTGACAAATGTGAGGATAATTACCATTATTATCTCTATTAAATGTCTAACTGGCTCTCTGATATGTTGGATAACCCTAACTTGCAAAAAGTATTTTGGTCTTTTTGTGTATCTAACAGTTAAGGATGAATTCTAAATAAAGTACATTTAATGCAATATCAATAAAGCTTATTAAAACAAATTGAATGCATGTTGTTTTGTTTCTCTAATTGAATGACATGAACTGGACTATTGCACTAGCAAGCACTCAGTACAGATCAAACGATAAAACAGGACAATAGAACCACCTAGTGTTCACAATGCCCATGCAACACAATGTGCATCCTCTTATCATGGCATATGCTAAATTAATGTTGTCAGTTAGTCAGTCATGATCTTAAAAGCTTTTGATGTACAATAGGCTTTAAGTTCATGCTTTAATGCTTGAAATTAGTACTGCATACAAATGTAAATTGTGTCCAAGTATCAATTTCTTGGAGTAGGAGCACATAGTGAAGGGAAAGCAGTCAAAGAGTGTCCAGTATACATGGGAACTCCTTAAATCTCACATTTAAAAGCAATGTGTAAAAGCATCCCGGGATGCACCTAATGAAGTGGGCTGAGTGCATGTAGAAAGTACAGCTGGAATTTAGACAAAAGGTTGTTCCACAAACCACTTGGTTACAAATAATTAATATCCATTTGTACCATTTTATAGTTCTGATGATTAAGAATAGTTTCAACATTTAAGAATAATAGTATAGCATAAGTAGGTGTGTTTAAACTTTTACAGGAGTGCACATTGCAATGATAGGATTTGGTTATAGGAATTCAGGAAAACATGCAAACTTTTCTCCTGGGAAGGAGAAAAGTTTGCAATGAGCTGGACGATGGCATCACTGAATCAATGATGAACTGACTTTTAGACACTGACTGTCCTCTTGCACTATTGACACACTATTTTCCTGTTTAATGCTGTGAAGCTGCTTTGACACAATCTGTACTGTGCTATATAAATAAAGGTGACTTGACTTGAAGGAAAAATGTTTCGTTCTGTGATTTCAATGTCTCCTCTGGGACAAAAACCTGAGAAGCAACTGCATGGAAAACAAGCATCTCTAATAAGAGGCAGTAGAGTGTTTGAAAGCAGAATAGAGAGAGAGATGAGTGAGAGAATGAGTGAGCTGATAGATAGAGAGAGTGTGAGCTGACAAGAGCGAAAGAGAACAAAGTGGAAGTTCTGTGAGCTCTGACTGGAGATACTAGACCTACACGGGAATGAGACAATGCTGAAAAGATGAGGCGAACAAATCTAGCAGCACAATACGAGCCATAATTGTGGAAAAACAGGTAATTGGCCAAAACACATAAAGGCTTCCCGCAATTTACTCATTATGACCATTGAGGTTATTGTCAGGAAATTCCAGCCAAAGCCTGGATCAAGAACAACCAGGATTGTGCACCATTTAGAACTGAATGTCATTTAAATTCATTCATCAAAACTCCAAAAACCTTGGTAGATTTGAAATGAGTTATTGTCATTCGAATTTACTGTTCAAAAGTTTTAGAGTGCAAACAACTGCTTAAAATTGACAGCAAAGTCGGCGCTTCGGGCATCCTGAGTTCAAGTCCTGGCTCCCGGACCTTTCCCGATCCTGCCCCCCTCTATCTCACACTTCGATTACTATCCTATCAAAATAAAGGCATAAAACGCCAACAATAAATAAAAAATGACAGCAAAGACTTATATATTAAGACTTAACAATTATAATGTTACAAAATATATTTATTTGAAATAAATGCTATTGTTTTGGACTTTATATTCATCAAAGAATCCTGAAAAAAAACGTCTTACGACTTCCACAAAAACATTAGGCAGCACAACTTTTCGCAAGATTGATAATACGAAGTCATGTTTCTTCAACAGCAAAACAGTATATTAGAATTTCAGAAGGATCATGTGACACTGAAGACTGGAGTAATGATGATGAAAATTCAGCTTTGCCATCACAGAAATAAATTATTAATGTTTTACAATTTTGCTGTTTTTATTGCATTAAATGCAAAAAAAAACCTACCAACCCCAAACTGTCAACTGTATTGTACATGTAACAAAGCAGGACAGCTATGGAATTCATATATCATACATATTTAATAAATAAACTTTTAATTTATGGATTTTTTACAGTACATTTTAGTTTGACTGATCCAGTATTAACTTGAGTGTATTATACTTTTTATAATATTATAATTTTGGGGGTAATTCCAGACTTAAAAACGTAAAAAAAAGAATAGCAAAAAAACATTATCAGTGCTCTCAGCCGTTTATTTTATCAGGCTTGTTGTCACTAAAAACATTCCAAGCAGTTCAATAAAAACTCAATTCATAATGTCTAGAAAAGACCACCACTAAAACACTGACATGTGAAACACCCTTCATATTGCTTTCTCAATTAAATACATCAATGCATGATGCAACACACATCACAACTGAATTTTGGCACTGTGGGGGAATTTACCTGATATTGGGCAAAGCACTTGGACAGGCCTATCCCGATCTAAAACACTGATCAATGCAAACATTTTATTGGAGAAAAGAGATTTCTTCAAAATGCCACTCAGTTCAAGCACATCCAGTTACTCTGAATACTCCTATGTCAGTACATAGGCACAGCAGACATCCGACACAGACCAACGGAAAGCATGTCCATCTTCCATCCATTTCCTCTTAGTGGGTTTGATTCACCAACATGATTCACTCACAACGGAAAGTTTGTTCATTGCAAGAAAGATATTTCTATGAACATATTGCTAAAAAAAGTGAAAAACTGATCAGTCTAACATAAAACTGCTAGGGATGTCTCAGTTCCTTCACCACACATCAAGTCAAAAGCCGATGCGTTGCCTAGTGTGAAATGAACCAGAGGGTCACATTTCACAAGTCACCTTTCCTGAGGCTGGTAAGTAAAGATGAAAGTGACAACTTGAGATGTGTGACAAGAACCCATCTTTCAAATTCATGTGTCTCATCATGAGTCTCTCTTTGCCTCAGAGACCCAGCAGACAATGTCAGTGGCGTTAACCGTTCATCCTAGATGACTTCACAGATTATGGCCATGTGATATGTTGAATCTTTTTCTTTGTATCAGGTGACTTAATGTCCTTCTGCCACAAAAAAATAAAAGAATTAATAACAGAAAACCTAAAAGATTCACTCTTATCTACACCACACAACACCTGCCAAGTTAAATAAGCGCTTTTTCATGGTGTTAGTTTGATACTCACACTAGTGTTGGCTTCTCCATCGCTGGGGGACGTGCGTTTTAGCTTCGACGTGGTATTGTTTGAATGTACCGAGGAGTTGGCAGTTTTAGAGTGATTACAGGGGCTCTTGGGACTGGCCCCTGGTGATGACACTGGGGTCTTGTTAGAGGAATCTGAGGAAGAGCAGTTTGTAGAGGTCCCAGAGAGCTTGCGTATGGGGTTTGTAAGATTGATGCTGGAAACCGGGGGCTTTAGTCGGTCTGTGGTGACAGGTGCTGGTGAAGGATCAAGTTTCTTCAGCTTAACACTGCCAGTGTTAGTAGAGCTGCCGTCAAACACAATCAACGGCCTCTTCCTGTCATTATCAGCGCTTGAACTGAAACCAAACAGAGTTATAATATAAAGGAAACAACTTTGGACATTTTCATTCAGGTGCATAACAGCAATAAAAATATATATAAATATAAAATAGCCATAAAAATATAAAATATTATATTATTACTCACAATTTCTTCTCGAACAAATTATTATTATTTTAATTCTGCATATTCTGAGCTGTGCATCAAGTTCAGTTAAGAAGCATGCAACCAATCAAGTTTTTTCATCAAACAAGCAACGGCAATGAGATTTCAAAGCTTCAGCAAAAAGAAAGCGCATCAGTTATTATTACAAAGCTGTCTGGAGTTAAATATTTCAGAATAATGACCATTCCACATTTGTATGCATGCATGTATAGCACGTATAGTATGTACTTGCATAAACTAGTGTTCAAAAGTTTGGGTGGGTATTTATTTATTTTTTTAAATACATGTTTTAGAAAGTCCTCTGTATGTTCGCCAAGGCTGCATTTAACAGTAATATTGTGAATTATTATTAAAATTTAAAAGAACTGTTTACTATTATTTGATATATTTTAAAATAGAATTTATTTCTGTGATGGCAAAGCTGAATTTTTAGCAGCAAGTCTTCAGTGTCACATGATCCTTCAGAAATCATTCTAATACGCTGATTTGGCACTCAAAAAACATTTCTTATCATTATCAATGTTAGAAACAGTTGTGTTGTGGAAACCATGATACAATTTTTCAGGACTCTTTAATGAATAGAAAGTTCAAAAGAACGCCATTTAAAAAAATAATGTTTTTGTAACACTTTTGATCAATTTAATACAGCCGTCCTGAATAAAAGTATGCATTTCTTAAAAAAAACCCCACGATGGATGGGAGTCAATTACATTAGATTCAATTTAATAAATGAGAGAATGATCCTTCAAGCATTTGCTGTGAGAGAGTGTGCAGCACCTGCTGGCGGAGCTCGGCCGCGCTCGGCTTCTCTCCATCCTCCTCCCCCAGCGGCCGCCGGGCAGATCCCTCTGCGGGAGAGGAATGACATGCCGCAGGTACAGATCTGTGAGCCGCTCACGGTCCTCATCATCACCCACTGCAATCTTCCTCTGAAACACAACAGGCACTATTCGTTTGCTGCTGTTCAGTTACTGTTTATTTCATCATTCCTTAGACTTCAGGATTACTTACTAGATCTGATAAACTTATAGCTACTTTACAGCTCACCAAAATCAACTATATATGATTATTATTATGTTCATACAAGAAACAAGCACGTTATGCGATGTAACGTTAGTCTGTAACAACCCGACAGTTTCATGTGGCTCCTAATCTCACCTCGTGTAACATAAACTGAATGAACTCGTGAGAAAGAAGCTCTGGATGAAGCAGAAGGTCGATTTTGGAAATATCTCCAGCATTTGATGTGGGGGGTTTCGTTCTGTCTGCCCTGTGTGACGCCATGTTTCTCATCGCTTTCCGGAGAGCGCAGGAAGAAGCGCTTTCGTGAGATGCGTTCAACAGCGCTTGACCATTACTGCCACCTCCAGTAAAATGTGTGTTAGGACAGAATGAAACAGAATCATCTTCATTAAGATCGAGTCAACGCATGAGCGAATTTGACTTATTTTTCAATCAAAATAAAAGACTTTTACTCATATGACAAAGTTGTTTCATATTCACACCTGCTTTTGCACATGGATGTACAGCCCCAAAAGAACTTCAATCCATGTTACTGATGGATGGAATGAACAGACAATTAATAGGCAGATATTTGGCCATTTACAGCTATAAGCACAGGGTGATAACCATATCAACTAAACATTTTATTTATTTGTTGTGCATATTGTGTATTTCACTTCATCTATTTTGTGTATCTTATTAGCTAACAGGATATGTTATTACATCTATAGGCATTACATTGGCCATCCGCCACTCTGCTCTCTTGACACTGATAGCCTACCAGCTTTTGTCACAGGAAAACGTATTGGTCAACCAATTTTTCAGTATCGACAGGTTTCTATATTGACAGTATTTATACAGGCGTATAGTTCCCAAGTCACTGATTAATAATAATAATAATAATAATAATAATAAAACTAAAACTGACAATCTGCAATTGTGGCTTTACTGACAATGCCACATTTATAAAGATAATACATTCCAAATGAAAGATTTCAGGAATGGTTTGAGTGTCTATGATGTTTTATGCAAATTGCATGAACAAAATTCTTCAGTCAAACTGGTAAAATTAATGAAAACAGCATGTATAAATCATAAATCTATTGTGAAACCTAAGACTTTCACTTTTATATTAAAAAAACTTTATGGACAACATGCATGCAGTTCAACTCCCACCAGTCCTGCAGTTTCATTTTGGGACTGGTTTTCAAGGCAAACTCAAGGTGGTTAAGATTACTGACAAGCATAGCTTTAACGTGGGAGAATATATCATATATTTGAAATTGATATGAAAAAGGTCATGGGTTTGTTACCCAGTGGGTTGCACAGAGAGAAAAAATGTACAGCTTGAGTGCACTGTAAGTTGCTTTGCTTAAAAATGTCTGCCAAATGCATAAAATATGAAAAAAAAAAACTCACTTAATCATGAATAAATTCTGTCAAAAATGTCCAGTAAATCACCAGTTTAGTTACTTTATTTGCCAATTTTTTGTTTTTACAAAATTGCAGAACATGTAAAATCTTTCCAACAGAAAAATAAAGAAATGACCTATAGTTCAGGAACATATATGAATATTGCTTTGATGAATTTCAGATAGCAGATGCTGTTTCCTTCATCACTGCTGATTATGACCGGAGGAGTTATTTGTCAAGTATTCAATTCATAAGTGTTCAATCATCATATCTAAACATCATCTTCCTTTCGTGGTCAGTTTGAAGCATACTTTGGTGCAAATCCTAGACAGAAGACTGGGTCTCACTGCTGCACACATAGATGTTGCTGGGTCTTATACGCCTGCGACTTCGCCCAGGAATCTTGGGACAGAGATGACAGGTCTTGGGCATGAACTCCAGGCAGGCTTCACGAAACTTTCGGATTCTCCAGCAGTATATCACCGGGTTGAAGACCGCTTTGAGGTAACTCAACCACAGTGCCCCGATGCTGATGGGATAAAAGGCCGGGCTGAGGTAGAAGCGTCTACTGAACACCGCCAGCAAACTCACCACAGTATGTGGCAGCCAACACACGGAGAAGCCAATGAACAGGATGAGGATGGTGGTGAAGGCCCTGGTTTTGAAACTCATGTCCACATTGACTTGGGGTCGCTGCAGACCAGTTAAACCCAACTTGCTGATGTGGTTGATAGCGACGCTGCCTTCGCAGGTGTGATTGTGGATGCGCAGTGCATTGTGTCGAACCGTGTTGAGAATACACAGATAGCAATACAACATCACACCAAATGGCGCAAAAAACACAGCGACCGCAAGCAGAACCGTGTAAGCCCGGTCCGCCAGTGATTCACTGTATCCCAGAATGCATTGCGGTACTTGCGCCCCGATCCCAGCTGTCCTCCAGCCGACAACAGACGGTAGGGACACGCAAAGCGACAGAGCCCATGACGCGGCGATAAGGATTTTCGCCCGATGGGGCGTTAGCTTGTCCTGACGCTGAACTATAATGAGGAACCGATCGACGCTGATGATCAGAAGGATGGACACACCTTCTAGAACAAACAGCCAGTACAGCATGATGGATATGCGGCAGAATCCCACTCCAAAGCTCCAGTCTGTAGTTGCGAGAGTGACGGCGGTGAATGGCATGCATAGCAGCGACAGCATGATGTCAGAAAAAGCCAGTGTGGCCAGGAGCAGATTAATCGCTGAACGCATGGCTGGCTTCTGATACACTATCAGACACACAATGGCATTGCCAAGAAAACCAATGGTGATCATGAAGATCATGATGGCAGCCAGTGCCACCCTGAGAGTGGTGGGCATAAGGGCAGTATCAGACTCTTGCATCTCAGTTTCTTCTGGTTCAAGAAGACCACACCCCTCCAATGAGCTGCCATTACATTTAAACATGGCAGCTATTACCAGGTATCATCCATCCAAGGCTGGAAAGTCATAGCTAAATCTTTGCCACTGTCCTGTGAGATCCCATTATTTGAATTCCTCTCAACACTGAAGACACTGTAAATCATTACCTGCAACAGAAGACCATAAGTGTGTGGTATATTAATAATATGCATACATTCATTTACACTACCGTTCAAATGTTTAGGGTCAGTACAATTTTTTTTAAATACTATTATTCAGCAAGGATGGATTAAATTGATAAAAAACCTTCTATTCATCAAAGAATCCTGGGGAAAAATGTATCACGGTTTCCACAAAAATATTAAACAGAACAACTGTTTTTAACAATGATAGTAATAAGAAATATTTCCTGAGCTGCAAATCAGCATATTAAAATGATTTCTGAAGGATCATGACACTGAAGACTGGAGTAATGACTGCTGAAATTAGCTTTGCTAACACAGGAATAAATAAAATAAATTACACTTTTTTTAAAATATAATCAAATAGAAAACAGTTATTTAAAATTGTAATAATATTTCACAATATTACAGTTTTTACTGTATTTCTGATCAAATAAATGCAGCCTTGGTGAGCATAACACGTTTTACAAAAAAGAAAAGAAAAAAAAAGTCACAAAATGCAATTACATTATCATCCAGCTCATTATAAAAAGTTGGATATATAAATATGTCCGCCAACATCTAGTATACTCCCGTAGTGCGATATATACTATATAGCAAATCTCAATGGCAATCACAAAATGTCAACTATTTATCACCCAGCTCTAATCTGCTTAATGCAACTATAAGGCATGATGATATGAAGATATTATAGACACCAATATCATGATTGTCTTTAAAGATGCTTCGAACAAATTGAGAAAAGCGTTACACAAATAAATTCGACTTGACTTGATTTAAAAGGTTTTTCTAAACATCTTTTGTGTTCTGCTGAAGAATGAAAATCATACAGGTTTAAAAAGACATGAAGGTAAGTAAATCATGACAGAATTTTCATTTTTGGGTGAACTATCCCTTTAAGAGCACAGAGGTGCTATCTGTGAAAGGATTTCAGTGGCTGACATTTTTCTGACACCACATGAGAATTGCATAATCAGCAAAGACATGGCTTTTTGCTTAAACATATGTAGAGCAATCTGCGCGCAGCACAATATGAGCAATATGGTGAGCACATACAAACCACAATCATCATGTTTACAGATGAAAGAGGGAATGATGCTCACTCAGAGGATGCTGCTGTTGCCATGGTTACACTGGGCTGATCTTTGCTAAGGATAGTGCAGATATAAAGGGGAATGTAAATTCCAAGAATTCATCACACGTCTCTGCATGTCATCCTCTGACACCTCCATTGTCCTATAAAAGACCAGAATACCTGCAAAACACACAGCAGGGCAGTTACACATACATAATTTCAGCTTTATAAATGTTGGTGTCAATCTATTTAAAAACTCCCATGTAATTCCCAGTATATGGAGACTACAAAATAATACAATCCATTGGGCATTAATAGGTCATTATCAGCATGTGATATTTAAGGTTTTTGGGCATAGTGTGGATCAGACACTGGGGTACAGGTGACAACACAAGTTGATATGACAGACAGAAGCATGGGAATCAAGTAATAGTATCTAAATATCCTATGAAATATGCAGAATTCTGTTTTGTACAATGAAATGTACTATGGAATATAAAATATGTGAAAAATATAATAATGGAATAACAACAAAATAAGAATAAATATACAATGAAATACGTGTTATGTACAATTAAATATATATGTAATGTAGTGTACAACACAATGTAGTATATGCATTCATGTAAATTCTGTACAATGAGTATTTCACAAATAGCTGACAATAAAAATACCTGTTGTTTCAACATGGTAGACAGTAAAAAGTTATCAACTAATACAACATCCGCAAATCATTCTCACTCGTAAGTCTTGGTCATGGCTGTCTCTTAGATGTTGATGTATTAATCAACCCATTGTGTCCATCTAGCACCCATGCCACTCTTTGGATAGCCATTAGCTTAAGTGTAATAAAAACTAGAGATTGACCAATATAGCTTTTTGAACAAAGTCAATAACAATTATTTGTATGTTTAATTGCTGATATGGAGAACAGATTTTTTTTTAAACACAATGATAAATAAAATAATAAATCATTATAATATCAGCAATAAACTCATATGACTACTGCATATTAACTGATTATTGTTATTATTATTATTTTGTTTAACCTGTCTAGTTGCATATAAAGATGATGGCCCTGCATTTGTTGTTTACATTTATTGCACACTATTGCCATTAAAATTCTTCAATCTTGTTACAATATATAATGTTACATGCTATATGTCATTTTTATAACCCATTTAATTTAGGCGCCAATGCTTATATGTGAATGGTAATAAAAAATAGTGTTTTACTACTGAACATACGCTTTAATGTTTACATTGGATGCTATTTTTAGGGACCCACCGAAAATTCATCTTTGCAGCTCATACTACAGAACCCATAAACATCAATCTAAACTACTGGTAATCTTAAAAAGAAGCCAAGCATTTGAAAGCAAGCAAGCAGGTGAAGATATTCATAGGTTATTTAAATACAAAAGCAGGACACAGTCTTTGCAGTGTGGATCTGTGCTCAGCCAAAAAAAACTGCTTGTTCAGAATTAGCCTAGACGTTATGTTGGGATAGCCAATCTTAATAATTGCCCCACAACATTCAGAATTAAATGTTTGAACTGCAATTTCTATCACACGATAGGAAACAAATATATTAGAATTGAAATGTTTAAGAGTGATATGCATGATCGTTGTATTAGTATCGCACTCTTGGTATGTATGCATTGGTCACACGATACAACATTTCAGTTCTCACGTGCACTCGCGCGCTTGACAGATGTGAAGTGATATAAACACAGCCCTATTGTGCGGTGATTTTACCTCTTATCCACTGAAGTCCGTGTAATTGTTGGGCGGTGAGCCGTGAAAATCCAAAACTGGTGAATGACGAGACGTTGGAGCGGCTGCCGTTGCAGGTTGATTTCAGAGAATCGCTATTGTTTCCACTGAAGCGATTTCTTGCTGCATGAAACCCATCCGTCGGGGTGTGGAGCTCTGGAGGTGTGACAACGGCAATCAATCACGCCTGTAACTTTTAATAATTATAACATAGAATGGCTTTATGGTATTTAGTCTATTAACACATGAAAGCACAAACTGCTTGTATCAAAAATGTCTGTAATTTGGCCTGTATTTCATAACTCCCTAACATTACATTAAATTGGCCTATATGTCTGCATTAATAATATAAGATTCTGTATAAGTATGCAACATTTCTGCCACAATACCACAGTTACTGTTACTACAGTAAATCAAAATGTTGGTGATTTGTGGATTGAAAAGGATTCTGCATTGTTGTCGCACAATATTTCTCCTATTTTCCGCGTTAGTGTTGGTGAGAATGTCAGATCTGTTTCATCTGCCTTTGAAATCTGTGGTTTGTATGGAAACCTCTGCTCCAAACTCAAACGCCCCTCACAGCGCTGTTTAGTGGTCTCGTGATCGAGATCAGTCAGCGAGTAAACGCATTTGTTCTGAGCTCGCGTTACGCTATCTTTAGGCAGAGTTAAAAATGGTCCGTGCAGCGCGGTTCAAACGAGTCGCGCTCTTCCACTTTTGACGCGTTTAGGAATTTGCGTGCGCTAAAAAAATGAGAGCGCATATGAGTTATCAAATTGATATCGCTCACGTTTTACTGCTACATCTGGTCTAAAATTTAGTGCTGCCATCTTGTGTTGAAGCTTTGTCAATGCAGGAATAAATTGAAATTTTTAAAATATATTAAAATTAAAATCAGTTATTTCAAATTGTAAAAATATTTCACAGTATTGCTGTATTTTGTGTCATAAAATACTTTTTTCAAAAAACATAAAAAATATTACAGATCCCAAACTTTTAAATGGTAGTGTGTGTATATATATATATATATATATATATATGAATGAATGACACAATGATTTCACAATGATATTATTTCTAAGATGAGGGTATTTACTTTTTCCAATTCACACACAAACCTGTTGATATTAGATGTGCAAGAAATAATAAAAACTTGTTGATTTATAAGAATGTCAAATGAGCACAAATGCTCTCCTATGTCACTGCTGCCTTTAATTTTTTCTAAATTTCACTATTCTTACTTATATTTAACAATATTCACGAGGACAATTTAAAATATTTGGTCTTCACAAGTAGTCAAACCTGTACAAATCATGCAAACAAGCAGAGTGTGATGATTTGTATGGAAAGGTGGTGAAATGTCGATGCCACTGACACAAAACCACAAATCCAAATGTTTCATCCTGCTGTCTTTGATAATGCAGGAGTGAGAGTGACACGGCCTCTGAGATCTTAAGATGATTGGGTTGTGACTGTCACCAGGGCAACCTCTCTATCTCTGGCCTGTCCGTAATGGAACACTCTGAGCTCTATAGACCCTCGCTCTTACTCTTTGATGCTCACTGAGACGTCACATCACAAAATCACAACAAGCCCACATGAGGATGACTCAAAAAAAGTTCAAATACCTGTAGGTAAATGAAATTGCTCATAGGAACTAATTTTCATTCATTTAAAGTATTCAGATATAAACTGAAATTATATGTCTAAAAATTACCTTCATACATCATTGCCTGTGTTCACTCTAAATCAAAACAGTTTAGTCACGCTATGTTAAGTTGTTGCTTTGTGAATCTGAAAATACCAATGTCTGTACATCTTGAGTAAAATGCTCAGCAACAAAACCTGTGAAATGAAATAGCAGATTATTAGTGAATAATGCACCAACCACTTCCACTAATTGATTCTTGTTATGTACTATCAATATTGCTTAGTGTTTTGTTAGTTTGTTTTTTGACATCATTAATTTAAAGTAATGGAAACATATAACCTGGAATATGCTCTCATCATAATGCATGCAGTTCTATGTCAGAACAGAAGATGGCAACATTGTCCAGCTGATAACTGTACAGTTCAACAGCAGCTTCTTCTCTATTTGAATGGTGAACAGTGCCTTATATAACAGTTTATAAGCAAAACATTGAATAATAATCATTACTGAATTATCATTATATTCAAATATAATTGAACACAAGTACATGTGTACATAATCTTTTTTTATTATCATTATTAATATTAGACTAGCAACAGTGTCTGAATAATAATAATATTACAACTTGAAAATATAATAAACATTTAATCAAGATTTATGACACAATTTTAAACATTCATAAATTACAGGCCCCTTGTCCCCACTTTCTTCTGTGGAAAACAAGGATTTATTTATACCAGAATGTCTGAGCTGTTTTCAACTAAAAGTTTTATTTGTTCCTCACAGAAAGCTATTGTTTGGTTTCAGAAGACTTGCAATATACTGCATGAGTAATACTGACTACTTTTATGATACTTTAATGGTGTTTTTGCTGTTAATAGAGCTGAGCAGTCTGTGGTCCTCATCCACTTTCATTGAGGAAAAGAGACGCTCAGACATTCTGATAAACATCTTCTTTTGTGTTCCACAGAAGATGATTCGATAAAATTCGAAACTTATTTTAATTTTGGGTAAAATACCTTTTTAACTTAACAGTTTAAATTAATGAATTATATGTCATTATCAAATAATTACTTATAAATGGTAAAGTTTTTTTCCTATAGTGTGGAGTGT
>NW_015537997.1:413312-416299 GCF_001515605.1 Sinocyclocheilus anshuiensis
TTGATTGATTGATTGATTGATTGATTTAAAGCAGGGGTCACCAAAATCGGTCCTGGACCGAAAGTCCTGCAGACTTTAACTCCAACCCTATTTAAACACACCTGAACCAGCTAATCAAGATCTTCTAGGTGTACTTGAAACTTCCAGGCTGGTGTGTTGAGGCAAGTTGGAGCTAAACTCTGCAGGACACAGCCCTCCAGGACCGAGTTTGGTGACCCCTGTCTTAAAGAAGTGGGGTTCAAAAGTCAGAAACTTCATTGTAAATCTGGGAGTTGAAGTCTGTGTTTATATTTACATTTATTAATTTAGCAGACGCTTTTATCCAGAGCCATTTACAATTGAGGAATACAACAATTCAATTCAACAATTTATCATAAAGACACAAATAAACATGAGAAGTGCTTGAGAAGTGTACTTAGACATGTTCTTTCTTTCTTGCTTGCTTGCCATAAAGAAATACAGTGAGGTACAAAAGTCTGAAACTTCATTGTAAATAGGTTTAAAGTCTACTTAGACATGGAAATAAACAAAGTTTTAGGCTTTTGAGATTTTTTCATCCTAGTAGAAGGAAAAATTAATGATTTCTTATTGTACATAAATAAACAAAATGCTAAATCATAGTATGAGAATTGTTATTTGTTTAATTTTTACAGTGTGAAGGAAATACACTGGGGCCCAAAGATCTTAAAACATCACTAAAAATCTGACATGTGGAAAAAGACATTTATAGAATTTTGAGAAATTGTCTTCAATAGAAAATTGTAAAGTATTTTAAGACTTTTAGACTCCACCCCACCTGTTTGTGACACCTGCACATGCTTTTGTATTTATATGATTATATGAAGATATATGGGTAGCGCTACACTGTAGAGAAAAAGATTGACAAATTGAGACGAGGCTAGATATCTAAGATTAATCCAGCAGTAAGAGGATCCAAACTCCTACACTTACATCTGTCCCTCATCTGGTGCTCATTTATCAGTTCTCTTCACAGGCCTTGTCAGAAGACAAACGTCTCTCTCAGGTGTGGGTGAAAGTGAGGAGAGGTGCAGGTATTAGTCAGTGTTTTGCACCATCTAATGTGCAATCTTCATCAGCACAGTCACAGTTCCCAAACTCGCTTTTTGTTGCTGGCTGACAGCTGCGTCTCTATGACAACTGTCCCTCTAGAGTTTGACTGCAACCCAGCCACTTAACACTTCCACCCTCAGTGGGGCCTAATGGACAGGTGCCCACTCCCTCTCCATCTCTCCAGCTCTGAGGTGCCATTACACCTCCTGCTGTTTTAACACTGTCCCTTTTCCCTGCCATTCCATCATACATCTGGCAGAGCTGTGCTTAGAGTCACTTTCACTTAGACACGGCCCCTCCTAACCAGTCCATTCATTAGCAGCCAGCGGGTAAAGGGAGAAAACGACTTGAGGCGACGAGAAATCGAAACAAATCGGTGGGCCGTATCAATTAGGGGCAATATTTCTGCTCTGTAATTGCAGATGTGATTAGAGACAGTGTCCCTTACGAAAAAGAAGTTTATTCAAGTGTGCTAGTATACTTCTTTTAAACTAAAAATAGGAAAGTATACTTTTAGTCTACTTTTTATGTACTTCTCAGAAATGGGCTGTATGTACTTCTCAGAAATGTACTTAAAATACTTACTAAAATAAACTTGAAGTATACTACTTTTTGGTAAGGAGTGCTGGCCGAGGAAGTGTAATTCGCCATTTAACAAACCATTGAAGGGACACCTGCCTGTTGTGGCTGCGTAGGTTAATTATTCCTGCACTCTTGTAGCTTGTTTGCACGTTTAAAGGACATATGCAGACATCTTTGCCCTCATTTGGAAACTCATTAATGACTTTAACTCATTAAGAAACAAAGACTGTGTACATCCATGTGAAAACTTGACATTGAATGTTCAAAGCTTAAACACATTTAAAGGGCTAGTTCACCCAGAGATGAAAATTTTGTCATCATTTACTCACCCTCAAGTCGTTTCAAACCTGTTGACTTTCTTTCCATTTTTGCAACATAGTGTCAGTGGAAAAATGTGCCTCTGTATTTATATTAACTCCAAAAAAATCTATACATACCATTCACTGCACGGAATGAACACTGGTGTCAGTAGAACACCAGCAACTTTTATTTTTCTATTATGATTATTATTACAGGCAGGATTATCGATTAATAAGGACTTATTTTCACATGATTCCATACCCAGTATGTTATGACTAGAGAGGCTTTCACCATAGTGCATGATTTATAAACCATTATATGTTGACATTTGCATCATATAATCAGCTCCATATGTAGGCCTGTGGTTTTTCTGACATAGTAAACTTGCTCAGTAGCTCACCTAGTATGGCACTATACATGTGTTACGGAGTCCTCTGAAACACTAGTCAAGATAAATGAACTTACAGGGATAGTTCACCCAAAAATGAAAATTTGATGTTTATCTGCTTACCCCAGACATCCAAGATGTAGGTGACTTTGTTTCTTCAGTAGAACACAAACGAAGATTTTTAACTCAAACCGTTGCAGTCTGTCAGTCATATAATGGAAGTGAATGAGAATCACGGCTTTGATAGTCAAAAAAATATACACAAACAAAACCAAATTAAACCCTGCGGCTCGTGACGATACATTGATGTGTAAAGACACGAAACGATCGGTCTGTGCAAGAAACTAAACAGTATTTATATAGTTTTTTACCTCTGATGCACTGCAATGTCTGAACTGTCCTGAGCGCGTTCTTCTTCTTCTTGCTTTAATGCGGATCGCAGACTTATAAGTGCATTACCGCCACCTATCTCTCAAATGGACCATTGACACTCTATCTACAATCTCAATTAGGATTGTCAATTGACAGTTCAGACATTGCAGTGCATCAGAGGTAAAAAATGATATAAATACTGTTCAGTTTCTTTACACATCAATGTATCGTCACGAGCTGCAGGGTTTAATTTGGTTTTGTTTGTGTATGTTTT
>NW_015537997.1:416602-419028 GCF_001515605.1 Sinocyclocheilus anshuiensis
GACTGACAGACTGCAACGGTTTGTGTTAAAAATCTTCGTTTGTGTTCTACTGAAGAAACAAAGTCACCTACATATTGGATGCCCTGGGGGTAAGCAGATAAACATCAAATTTTTGCTTACCTTTGCTTACCTTTGTTAACACTATCAGTTAGATTTGGTGGTAGGTTATTTTCAATATATAGGTTATTTCAATTGAGCATTAATCTTTAACACCATTCATCGGACATTTAATTTCCCGAACTGGTGCATAGGTTTTTTCAAACTTGGGTGGTAATTGGGGATGCCAAGCTCCAAAAATGAACACCATAAACATCGTCCATATGATTTGCGTGCTACATTTCAATTTTTCTAAAGCCATATGATAGCTTGAAGGTGAGTAGCCTAGAATTTCAATTTATGCAGTGAACTCTCTCTTTCAAAACGTACTTCAAATGTGCAAATGCTGCTTTCTTTGTATTAAGTGACACTAATTCAAGTTGTCTCGGTGTAAATCTATTACTAAATCATATATTCTAAATATCTACCGTGAACTACAACACTTCTATGCTAGAAAAAAAAAAGCTGCATGAGGCACATTTCGATTCACAATCTTTTAGTATCCAGTCCTCCTCTGTGGCCTGGTGGCTTAATATGAGTATTTATTCTTTTCACTGGGCATTACCCCTCATATTCCTTAACAGCTTCGGCGGCTTGAGTCGGAGAGCTCTGAATATTACTATCATGTGTAAATGTAATTTATTCAGCATAGCCTCTCTTACAAATCCCTGAACAGATATTCTTACAGTTTGTGGCCTATAAGACCACGAATAAACCGTTATGCTTTGTCGGGTTGCTACAAATCCAGTTTTAGACGGCTGAGATGGCTTTGATCAGATATATTTGATCTTTAAAAGATTGTTGAAAGAATAATTGAATTATAAGTAGGCCTGCTCTATGTAACATCCATTCCATGTATTGGTGAAAAGTTCATGTAAGATGTTCTCACTGAAGGAGGACATTAAATTGCTTCCCCTATAATTGAACTAGAGAGGTGCATCTTGATCAATCGTCTCAATGATTTAGCAATATTCGTCTCAATTTCATACCCAGCAGGGGGCAGTGATGATCAGTGTGTGGAATTATCACTGTATCTCACAGTGACATGAAAACAATACAAACCAGGCATCTATTTTGCACATCAACTGTCAATATGATGAACTTGTTAATTCAAGCATTTCCACTTCATTTGAAATGTCCGGCCCTATCAATAACACCACCTCTGCTCCATCTGGTCATGTTCAGTCAAAAGCTATTTTGTTAAACGGAAGGAATTCATAGCTAAAAAAACACAGAAAGATAAATACTCTCATATACACACATGTGGCAGACTTCAGATGCAGCAGGTGAAACATGAGCCCGTGAGACTGAGGAATGAGACAGGAAAGAGCCACATAGACTTCCTCTCCCCCTTCCCATGCAGCCAAAGTGCTGAGTCTGAATATAAAACAGTAGCACTGCCAGTCTGCTCCACAGCAATCTGCATTCAGATGAACTGGAATTAGAAAACAAGTTAAAGCAATAACAAATGAAAAAAGAGTGTTGAGCTCTTTATTGACCTTTCTTGATTAATTGTCATTTTAGCTCAGTCAGCAGTATCAAAAATAAGAATTTCCACTAAATATCTATAAAAATAATGATAATACAAATATGAGGAAAAAAACACTGGAGTGAGGGATGTATGAAAGTAAATGGGGCCGAATTTTAGAGGAGGTAAAAGCATAAATGTGAAGCTTCCTGTTTCACATTTTCCTGTTTCATCTATCTATCTATCTATCTATCTATCTATCTATCTATCTATCTATCTATCTATCTATCTATCTATCTAAAGAGTGTTCTTCAGAAACAGCAAAAACATGCTAATGCAAATATTCGCAGCCATGTCGTGCGCATTTAGAAAACATGAAACGAATGTTAAATGGACATGATTGTTTTTTTTTTTAAAACACCTGTTTAACACTGTAAAGCTGCTTTGACACAAACAGTATTGTATAAAGCGCTATTTTTATTATTTTTTTTAAATAAAAGATATTAACAGCAAATCTGAATTTTCAGAAGCCATTACTCCAGTCTTCGTGTCACATGATCCTTCTAATGTGAAATCATTCTAATATGCTCATTTGCTGCTCAAAAAATGTTTCTTATTATCCATGTTGAAAATAGTTTTACTGTTTTTTTTTGTTGTTGAAACTATGATACTGTAATTTTTACAGGATACTTTGATGGAAAGTTCAAAGAAACAGCATTTATTTGAAATTGAATTTTTCTCTAACAATGTAAAAGTGTTTGCTGTCAACTGAATGTGTTGCTGCTGATTAAACGTTTTTTTTTCCCTAAACAAACAAACAAACAAATAAATAAAAAAATTTGACCCAAACGTTTGAATGGTA
>NW_015537997.1:419182-422980 GCF_001515605.1 Sinocyclocheilus anshuiensis
GTTGTAAAATTTTATGCAAGTTACACAGAAAAAATCAGTAAGCAATTTTTTTCCACACTAAAATCTTGTTGACATATTGTTCATATCATGTGGCTAAACTGTTGAAAAGTATTTTAGGTTCATGAATTGGACCCATTTACTTCCAATGTAAGTGCCTCACTGTAACTAAAGAAAGGGGAAGTTTCAAATTAAAATGAGTTATTTTTTCAACTTTTAATTCAACATTGTCATGAATGCTGCATGTTGATTGAGCTTAACTTTAACCCAGAATATTCCTTTACTGCCATTCTCATTGCAATTTCAAAAGCACAAACAATTGCTATCACTTCAGATCTAGGATTACTTCAGATTATACGAACACTAGACATCTTTTGAAGTATTTGCCACTGAACAGCCTCACAAGGTTCAGAGGGCAAGAGGGCAAGACTGCTGGGGTGAGAGGGTGGGAACAGTTCAGCAATCAACACACTTCAACCGGACTGCAATTCTCAGCAGGCCCAATCACGTTAATCAGTGTTTGTTTCCTGTAGAGCTCCGAGTCTGGTGTTGCAATGTGGCAATAATTAACAGCAAACACAGGATAACAGAAACCCCACTGTTATAAATATGACATCTGAAAGAATAGGTGGCACATAGATTGCCAAAGTTTCTGTTTATTTCTGTTTGCGTTTAGGTGAATGTGTGGCTGGGGTTAGTAAGAAGGAATGTGGCACTATAACGCATTATGTCACGATTATGCGTGTACATTGTGTGTGTGCGCATGATATTTTCCCCTCTCTGCAGCCCTTATCGTGGTGCATTGATACAGAAGCCCTAATGACTAAGCCAGAATAGCAGGATTAACACATGATGCATAATAACAGTCTTGTGTTCATCACTTCTGAACAAGGTTTGGAGAACAATTACCAGCAATTAAACCACCGCCAGTTATTCAAAGAGATAATTATGTCCTTGGTGTATTGCATCAATTAGCTACTTTTATTTCAGCCCGCAAACTCTCTGCTACGTTGTGTGTGACATGTTTGGAGAGGTTTGAACAACAGGAATTCCTGCACTTATCCTCTATAAGTACAGTGAAATATGAGCACAGAGAAATTGAAAAGTATTCTCTCATCTATGAAAGGATTTTGTTGTTCTGTCATTTTGTTGTCCGCAATAATAATGACGTGGTCCAAGGAGAAATCTCTCTGAAGTGACAATTTGGATTTGACATCCCAACCGAATCCTTCTGAATTCTCGAAAACAGAAGATTAAAAGCAAACAATCCTGAATATGTATTGAGGATGATTTTCTTGAGCTGCCAAATGGCTCGTCGTATAGGCCACTTGTGTGTATTGAATTCAGTCTCCGGCGCCGAGCCGAGGTGCATACTGTAATAGCATTTCAGGAGAGGCCTGTTGGGGCCGTTTTCTAATGCCGAGACCTTATTCGATGGGTTTAGGTCTACATTTTTTCCCTTCTTTCCGAGGGAGATTGAGGCTCTAAGAGCTTAGCTGAAATTCAGATGTGCCCTTGAAGAGATGGCTTTGTGCTTTTTGATGACCTCAATACAATTCTGACTCAATCCATTCAGACAAAAATTTGACCTTAACAAATTGTGCCGTGACTACAATGAGTTGAATTTAAAAGAGCTTATGCTTGAAAGGGCTCTTGATAATGTGTAAGTGTTCTTCAGAAACAGCAAAAACATGCTAATGCAAATATTCGCAGCCGTGCCGTGCGCATTTGGAAAACACGAAACGAGTATGCTAAATGAACATGTTTGTTTTAGAAAAACACAAAGGAGTTGGAACGAAAAGCGGTGGCGGATTTTGTTGAATCATGATGTTTCTTTTACCTTTTTTTGGGCCTCGGGTATAATGGCTAACTCCAAATACCTGTGTCCAATTGTAAGTAATCTATTAAACCACAGAGCCCACAGCTTATTTCCTCTCTGCTTCACATCCTCCAGTTAATGCGATAGCTACAACAAAAGCAGAAGCACCTTTCACCTCCTGTTCTCTACTTGTGTCTTTCATTCTCTCTCACACACTCATATCCATATTTAAGATTGTTGCCTATTGAATTAACTGTTATCATTCAAAGCACTTCTAAACTGGCGACGTCTGAGCTGGAAAGTGTGTTAGACTCACTTAGTACCACATATTAGCACTAATGTGGAGATTCTAAGGATTTAGGCACTGGCGCACTGGCCCTTGCCACGTGTAGAGTCAGTTTGTTGCTAAGCATTTGAATGTCTGTCTTCGGTCCCCCACTTCCTCAAGTTCCAGGGGCCGGTCAGAGGCAGTGATGCGTTGGGTGTCAGCCCTCCATACTCCTCAATGGGCAGGCTCTGACATGCTGTCACCTTGGCAACTGCTGCCAGGGTAATGTGCCTGGCGGGCTAACTGACCTCAGCTGGCAGTGTGCCATGGGCTTGCAGCAGGTGTGTGACAGTGAAGGTCCCTTGGGCACTAATCCAGCCCTCTTGTATAGCCTCGGACATTGCTCGACCACATCTATTGGCCGAAGGTCTGATGGGAATTGTGAGAAAAGAAAACATTATGCTGTGTATTGAGACACACTTAGATCACTGGCTGGTCTAGAGAAAACCAAAAAAAAAAAAAGCTTTTAAGAGATTAGATATAAATACATCGCTAGGAACATTTTAATTATCTCTCTGTATCTCTACACATTTCTCTAAATCCCACACTTGTGTACACTTGGTAAACATATGCAGTTGAATTGCTTTATAAGAGGCATTTACAGGTCTAAGGTTAGCTTAAGGTATAATTACTTTTTTTGCATTCCTTATTTTAACCTTTTTATTATTATTATTATTATTATTATTGTGTACATTTTAAATAAACCATATAGCCAAAAAGGATTTATAGACTGTAACAAATTATTTTGAACGTTTTCGACTTACTTTCGTTTTCGGGCTTACGGATTTTTTCTTATTAGCCTATAATTAATGTTGTTTTAAATGATCATTCAGTATTGTTTTATCGATAACATGGTTTGATATTGATACTCTGTTCTAGCGGGAGGGAATTCCAAAAGATGGCGCTAAAGAAATATGAGAGGGTAAGATTTCTTTCCTATGATCTATATGTATTTGGGTAAAATTAACGTTTGTAAATATGATCTAAAAAAGCAGTGTGGGGGAAAGAGATTCATGAAAATATTTAAATTCGACTTTTAATTGGCATTTTAATTGTTATACTTTTAGTTACACACATTTGACTCGTCAAGAAAATTCCGAGTTAATATATATTTTTGTGATTATGACTGCATAATATATTATATACGTAAAATACCCAACACAGAACAAAGCTACCAATTATAAAATAAAACGAAAAGGAAATTAAAAAAAATAACATTAGTTTGCGTAGCCTACTATAGTAACACGTGTGCGTGTACTGTTTTATGTTTTTTATTTATTCATTTATTTCTAATACTTATAGTTTTAGCATGTTTTATTAGGTAGGCTACAATATATCTCAGAGAAGATAAATAGACGTATATGTATTTTAAAATGTAAAGATAGAAATTCTCACAGTTTTCATATTGTGCAATTCAGGGTCTAACACATAAGAAAGAAGAAGAAGAAGAAGAAGAAGAAGAACCCATTTCATCACATCACTCAGAATCATTACAGTCATTATCATTATGGGTTTCACTGCGGATGTACAGCCGATGTTTTTTAGTTTGTTTGATTGTTTTTTCATTTATTCTTTTGAATGTTGACGGACAAATTCTTTTTGATGTTTGTTTACTTTGCAACCACTGAAAATATACTTAAAAAAAAAAATAATA
>NW_015537997.1:423261-424406 GCF_001515605.1 Sinocyclocheilus anshuiensis
AAATAAACTAAAAAAAAAAAAAAAAAAAAAAAAAAAAAAAAAAAAAAAAAAAAAATATATATATATAGCCCCAAAATAAAACGTGATAACAGTAGTATAATCAACCTATTGAGTCTTGTTATTTTCATTCAGTTTATTACTGCTAATCATAAACTTTGTTATAAGTGCATTTTAGACAGTTTTAGACAGAAACTGAAAGCGTTACAACTCTGTTATTCTGTGTGTGTGAGCGATGCTATTAACATTGAGTATATTGCATGAAGGGTGGGGCGCGTGCTTATAACCACAGGTTGAATTTCGTTGCCACGCAACGGATGTACGGTAAATCATCCGCGAAATTTAAATCTTCAAGAGAAGGACCGTGCGTTTGGCTGAATAGTCACTACCACACAAAAGTTCCCGAGGGAAGAAAAAAAATCAGCTGCACTCCCAAGTCTCAACAGAAGCGTCGTTCAGCTGGAAGGTTAGTGTTGCGCCTTAGCTGAAAGAGTGCAAAGCCAGCTATTTCAAACATAGCAGAAATGAATACAGATGGGTGAAATTTCCAAACTTGTCTTGATGAAAATGAAGGGCCAACAGTTGTGCTATTCCCCAGCAGAAACGGTCGGTTTACAGAAAAAAAAGCAATTCAGTCACACAATCGTTTTTGCACGCTTTTACATTGCAATCTGATGGAAGGATCTAGGCCCTTTTGCACTCAGAGAGCTACGTGGCAAGCATACGAATTTCCATGCATACAAATTCCCTCCTGCTTTAGAGCGCGCACAGAATAGATTCCAAAATACGTCACTCGCTGAGCGGGACGCCAGTGCTTTTTTTGTTTGTTTGTTTCAAATTTAAATTTGAAAACAAATAAAAGCATTTCACGAAATGAACGTTCCCAAAATAAATCCAAATAAATAAATTGTTTGCTGAAGGCACACCAATTTAATATGATGCATTTGAATTACAATAAATGCAATTTTGCAGTTTGTTCTATGCTAGGATATTGCAGTTGTTTTATTCAGTTCATCCAGTTTACTGAAATGACCGGACTAAATATAATATAATGTTTGCATGAAAGTCTACAAAGAAAGCGGTAAATGGGTTGTCTATTGAGGCAATAATCACGTCGCTGTGAAGATTTATGTCAAATACTTATTAAA
>NW_015537997.1:424545-430656 GCF_001515605.1 Sinocyclocheilus anshuiensis
GGAACGTTACTACAAGTAAAACAAAATATGGAAATTATTACCCTGGTTTAATGAGGACAAGAGTTTTGAAAAGGAAGAGTAATCTGAATAGTGCAACACATTTCCATGTCTCTTTGACGCTATCATGATTTATAATATGATTTATACTTAGAGACATTTCTTTGTATTTTGAGAAGCAAGAAGGCCTCAGAATGTTTTGATCATTTATATTCAGTTAAGAGGAAAATAATCTAAATCAGAATAGCATGTGTCGGCTGGTATAATGCAGAATAGCCTATATAATTGGTACAATACGAAAACAGTATAACTCTGTTCAGTTCTGGGATACCCCCACAACCCCGGACTATTTGGAGTCTCAGAAAATCTTTGTCATTGACGGGAAAAGTTTTATAATAAAACTTAAAATGTATTGCATTATTTGTTTTTGCAACGATGACGTCACGCTTATCCTTACTTGATATACGCCGTTAATATAGCAGATAGATAGTATATAGAAATTACATGTTATGATTGTTTCTTTTGTTTTTCAAAGAAAAACACACGAAAGCATACAGAAACACATGCTATCAGAAAGAAAAGAAAAAAAGACAATAAGGAAATATGACAATGCAAGGTGAAAACATTTTGGAAGTTCTCCCATTTCCATATTTAGGCCAAGGGTCAGAAGATCGAGGGAAAAAGATAGGCTACTCTTCTAAATTCCCTTTGTATACATTTCAGAAACTGTCTCTGTATTTGTCTAGATTAAATGTAAAACAAATATTAGTAATGTGTTTTAGTTTTGAATATAGCCTTGTTTTAATATTTAAACAAAATTGCGAAAGAAAGAAAGAAAGAAAGAAAGAAAGAAAGAAAGTTGCACCGATGCATCTGAAAGCTATCAGATTTATTGTTCTAATTCACTTCTCGCTGAGTCAGTACTGAACTTAAATAACAACCACGGGGGAAACGGTTTGACAACGGTTTGTTTCAGCTTCGTCAATGTGTTTGTGTACAATATCTGTATATAATAACAAGTGTAATACTAACAGTATAAAATATAATCAATATTGAAAAAGCCAGGGGGGAAGGCCTACAAGAGATGCTACTATAGGTTGAAAGTCATCACAGCGCGCAACAAATCTGTCATTGCTCCTGAAAATATTTGAAATTGATTTTAGTGAAAAATATAAAGCAAATCGTTTAAATCAACACAGAGAATTCATATTACACAGACTTGTTATCAAAACCCACCAAAAAATCTGCCTGGAAAAAAGCAGTGAAGAGAGGGCAATATCCACGATAATTCAGCCAAACAACAACAAAAAGTGTTTACAAGGGGTCGGCTGAAACTGGAAAATAAGTGCAGCTTATTCAATTTAATCAATCTTTTTCCCTTCTTTTTTTTTCTTACGAGTTTTTTCTGTGTAAAAGCTATTCACAGAAGCGTGGTCCACAAAAATACTATGAAATAGAAAAGGTGTAGTTTGTTGCACATAATGCTCCAATAGTAGACAAGACAATTCCGTTTTGTTAAAATTAGTAATATAATTCCTGTGCGTACAATTGATACGTGTCCTGGGGTAAATTCTTCCGCTGTTTAATATTTAATGTTTGTCTGCATTGATCCATGTCCTTGGGAGTTCTTTTGTCATTTCAATCCATAAAGTCTATGTTGGTTTTGGGCTGGTTATGATTTCGGGATTTCGGTGTCAGTGCACCAGAATCTCCTGGCCATAGGAGCTCGCAGATGTCACGTTGTAGTTGCTGTCCGGTTCATCTTTCAAACTTGCACCTTTTAAGTAATCTATCACAAAACTCCCCTGAAACACAGAGCAAACATAGTAATTTAAACGTTAGGGACATTGGAGGATAAAACGAAGAGCTTTTAAGATTTCAGTTTTGGGTTCTCCCGTAATATAGTCTACATAAAATATTTGTGTTATCTTGCTGACTTGAAGTGTATATAAAATGATTTGTTCTACGTCTCAGTGAACATACGTTTGCAGTCCATGGACGGAGGCGGTGTGTCTGCACTCACGTTGCCGGCATGGGTGTACACGTCCTCGGGCGTCTGAGGGACCCCGGGCGGCGTCATCCTCTTCTCCTTCTGCCTTCGGTTGCAGAACCAGACCCGAACCACCTCCTTTTCCAACTGGAGGTTGCCCGCTAGAGAGGATATCTCCTGCGCTGCCGGTTTGGGGCATTTCAAAAAATGGCTCTCCAAGGCTCCCTTCACGCTCACCTCGATGGAGGTGCGCTTCTTTCGTTTCCTGCCTTGAGCTGCTATTTTGTCGATGCTGGTGGGACTGCCCGTGGTCGAGTCGGCCTCCTCTAGCCACTTGTTCAGCAGCGGCTTGAGTTTGCACATGTTTTTAAAGCTCAGCTGGAGAGCCTCGAACCTGCAAATGGTGGTCTGCGAGAAAACGTTAAACTGTTTGGCAAACTGTTCCAGGTCGTCGGAGGTCGGCGTGTCCTCGTCTGAGTGCGAGTCGTGGCTGTTCACTCCCGCGTGGTGCTGGTGGTGGTGGTGGTGGTGAGTGTGCTGCTGCTGCTGATGATGGTGGTGGTGATGATGGTGATCCATTTCTGGAGAGTCTCTTCGCATCAGCCCCGGGTGGACTAAACTCCCGGGAGGGTTCAACATCCCGTTGACTGTGAAACCACCCGGTTGGGAATAAATGAGAGCCTGCTGGGACTGCTGCTGTCCTCCGGTGATGGTCGGGATGTGGGAGGCTGTGGTGCCACCCCATGCGCTTTGGTGCGACTGGTGAGCCCCTAAATGCGAGGGTCTGTGGTGCAACGCGGTGCTCGAGTGTAAATCTTCTCTGTTTGAACTGTTCTTCACGTCTTGTTGCTGTGGGCTACCGGCCATGCCAACTGGGCTGGAGGACCAAGGGGAGCCGGCTTCTGCCGCTGCAGCGGCTGCGGCGGCGGCGGCCGCGGCAGCCGCATGTGGCAGTGAGGTAACCCATTGATGGGCATGGCTCAGCATGTGCCCCCCGTTACTGGCCGTCATGGCTCCTTGCATGAAGTCGCTCTGCACCATCTTGACCGCGGGGTCTCCTCTGTAACCTCCCGACACCGATGTTACGGCACCGTTTCCCGGCTGCATGCCACCACCTCCGGACTCCGAGTGCACGATCGAGGCTGATGAGAGAATGCTATTGCTGGCCAGGTAAGGATTGGAAGCCGCTGTGGCCATCCCCCCTCACCACTTTGAACAATTCTACTTATTATTCCCCCTCCCCGTATTGTCGTAACTTTTTTTCCAAGCCTCGAAGGCACGCACTATTTCATGAATTATTCAAGCTGGAAAAGTATGCGTGGTATTTTGATTTGGTCCACCGACAGCACAGCAAAAGATGGCAAAAATATATCCGTCAAAACCTCCTTTTTTCATAAGCAAAAAGAGAAAGAAATACCTTCAGCGTAGAAATCCACATTACGCACGGAAGTGATTTTTACAATTGCATTCCATTCTTAATGTCATTGTCTTAAAGACCAATTATGAAACCAAAACGTCTTGTTAGTTCTTCTTCACATCAACTTCACGTCTCGATTACACAAATCCCACACCGAACTTCATCGCGCGCTCTCTTGACTTGATGTGGAGGCTTATCAGGAGACGCTCCTTTGTAAACCTCTCTCTTGTCCTGCAACCCACAAGGCGTTTTCTTACCGAGTCTTGCTTCTCATATTTCTTCTTTTCACAGAGTCCATCTGACTTTAATCTTCAATACGTTGAATTGCACACAACTCTGTTAAATGCACACGCAATGGAGAGCTTTCGCTGTCCTCGCTCGCTCTGTTCCTCTCTCTGAGCGCGAGAGCACGCGAATGTTTACGTTCAGCCCCCGCGTGCGCAAACCATCCACATCCTTCACCCAATTAGCGCGAGGAAGTTTCTGCGAGATTGATGCTCATTGGATATCCTTCGGGAGAGTGACAGATCTTAGGGCACAGCTAAGAAACCACGTCAAGGCGTTGCGATTTGCTATGTCTAATTTGGAGATGTCAGCATACGAATAAAAGTGACTAGACCTTCTATCCGAGCAGGAAGCTTTAGTTGATATAATTCTAGTGCACTGTACTGCATTATTGGCTTCTGTTTAATGACGCAGTAGATGTTTTGTTTTTGTTACAGATGACATTTTTGACTTGTTTTCGTCTCAGCGTTTGTTTTATTTTACTTTATGTTGGTCTTTTGTCTGCAACAGGCATCTAAATGTTCAAATGAAATTATAATTGTGTATGATATTTTACCTATGTACATGCAACAAACAAATAGGGAAATCAGAAAAGATACAGATAAAACAATGCAAACAACAGGCAGATAAAACATTAAGCAATTCAGCTTTGGCTTAGGGGTACAAATGAGTAAGCATAGATTAGATTTTTATCCAGAAAATGTATGTAATCTACTGTTGCCACCTAGCAAGGACTGACAACTTAACGGAAAGCATTTTTCATGGTTTATTCAGATTTATTCTAAGAATAAAGCAGACCCATTTCAAAGCACGAGCCGTGTAAACTTTTAAACTGATTTATTTATTCAATCTATGAATTATCTCCACCTCTCACAACGAGGTTTAAAAAATACTTATAAAATGCAAAAACAAAGCACTAATAAACACAGTCTGTCATAATAACACCAAGTATTTCATATTGTTTAATTTGTTTAAATGGCAACTCTGGTACATGAAACTTGAACAAACGTATATCAGGCCTTTCAGATGAAAAAAGAACCATCAGATGAATAAAAAAAAAAAACGTATTAATCACTGAGTGGTGATTTATTATTATTGTTGTTTGTTTACCTGTAGACTGATCCACCCCTACATATAACCTATTGTATAGTTTCGAGGACAGGGACAGTCGTGCACTGCGAGCGATGAACAGTTAGTGCTGATTTTCATTTGCATAAATTTTCATATGTTTAAGAGAAAATTATAGCGGAGCGGAGGAGAGCGGGATTCACTCGAGACGGAGCAAGAGAGAGAGGGAGCTGCGCTGGATTCATTCCTGCGGTAAGAGATATTCCTCTCCCTCTCTTTCTCTTTCTCGCCCTCTCTGTCTGCATGTTTTGTTTTAATCGCGAAAAACTGTCTATTTTGAATTTAAGAGCCATGCTGTAGCTATTGCGCGCTCTTAAAATCTTCAGTAAAATGTATATCTGTGCAGAGCTTGTTCTTCAGCGAGGCCTTGCGCTGACTAAAAATCACAATATTTATATCAAATAAATGCGGTTTTGCTCGAGGGCCAATAATGGTAGCAAATGCATCAAAGCACAGGGATGCAGAGGGTTAAATGACATCAACTCCTTGACAATTTCATTAAGCTTCTTAGCTTCTTAAGCAAAGACTTCCAGGACTTTATATCATGGACTTATAAGGTAGGCTTCTTATTTATTTATTTGAAGTTCGAAAGATATAACGAATTAGTTATTAACAGTGTAGTTACTCTAGTTTTACTCTATCTGCAATTTGAAAAGAAACAAGTTTGTTTAGTTTTTAAGACCAGCTGGACACATTTTTCACGAGCAGCCCAGTCAATGTGGGCTATTTAAAACGTTTTACGTGTGTGTTAACAGCTATGCGTCGATTCATTTGCTGACTGTAATTTCTACTGCTTGTTTGAAAATGAGCGATCTAATTTCAGTTTCCTAAAATATAAAACAAGATTGATCAAACAAAAAAACCATGTGAAGTGACAGATATTTGCCGTAACAGCATTCTGAATTAATTTGCACAGACTAACATGACCCTCCCTGTAACAGCCCATGCAATAAGTTTATAACGGTTTATGCAGTCCAGTCCATGCCAATCAGCTGGCATGGCTACATAGATGATCCATTAATCACTGCCTGACTACGAAGTCATGTTTAACAATAGCTCAAGGTGTCATTTGTAAATTAAGATATTTTATTTCTTGTTACGCCTTCATTTTGCGCACTAATTGACGCTTGTTATGGTTATTTTAGTTGGGGTTAAAGTCGAGTTTTGCATGAAAGTAGCCATGAAATAGTGAGGACTCTTTACAATGCCATGACAGATTATTAATTAACCTTTAAAAAAAAAAAAGAATAATAATAAAAACAAAAATATATATATATATATATATATATATATA
>NW_015537997.1:430710-441874 GCF_001515605.1 Sinocyclocheilus anshuiensis
TAACATTTGACTTTTTTAGAGACATTAATCCCATTTTTTAGTTAGATTCTTAAGATGTGTCATTTTTATCCTCTCTGACTTTGTCGTTAACTACATACAAACATCTTTTCTCCAACAAGAGATTTAATAATTAGTAATTAGTATTTTTTTGTATCACCAAGTTAGACAAACAAAAGTGACCTACTACAAATTTGTGTAAGAAATTAAAAAGCAAAACCTTATTGGCATCACATCTAAAATTACAACTTTATAGACTATATTCCCATAGTTTCTTAAAGTTGATGCAGTATTGTTTAAAGAAATATATGAATAATGAAATAACTAATTGGTTAATAACCACATCAACCATATTCTGATTAATAGAGGTCTACATAAAAGTAGTTGCTTAAATGATGAGGATAAGTTTCCTCCAAATGATTCTATTGCTTACCCCATACACACACACACACACACACACACACACACACAGACACACACACACACACATGTTGTGTTTCCATGTTTTATGGGGACATTCCATAGGCGTAATGGTTTTTCTACTTTACAGACCGTATATTCTATTGCCCTACACCAACCCTACCCCTAAACCTACCCCTTACAGGAAACTTTGTGCATTTTTACTTTCTCAAAAAAACTCATTCTGTATAATTTATAAGCTTGGTTCCTCATGGGGACCTCAAAAATGTCCCCACAAGGTCACAATTTACTAGTATTACTATCCTTGTGGGGACATTTGGTCCCCATAACGTGATAAATACCAGGTACACACACACACACACACACACACACATACCCACACACCTATTTCCCCCAGTCCCTGTATTACATTAATCAAAGCACATATTTCCCAATGGAATCCACACATGGATCACAGTAGATCCTAGTGGAATTGAATCACACAGAGGCCTAACTCAGCAGCCCGGCCGTTATTTTCCATACATATTTTTGAGTGATTTCTTGTGAGAGAAAACATGGGAAATATTTACACCTATTGACATTCACTACTAAATAAGCTGCTATAAATGGGCTAGACAAGGCATTTGCAGCGTTATAACCAACCTCATGTTTCCCCTTTAAAGGAGCAACAAAATTTCTACCTTATGTTGTTCTCTAGACTTAAGTGAACTTGGTGCTTATATTTTGTTGAGGTGCATGATTAGAAATGTTAAACCGTTTCAGATGCCTCACTGCCTTATTGAAATGACATCGCAGAGATGGTGTGAACATTTCCAGCTCTACAGAGCTGAAACTGTTCAGTCTGAGGAAAGTTTCAAAAGTGCTATGCTTTCTACTGCAAGTGACTGCAATTCAAATCTCTTTTCCCCCTGCAGGTAAGAGCAAGTCCCTCTGATAAACACAAGACACACAAGGCCTTCTTTCAGTGAAAGCTCCTTTATAGGGGCTAGGATTATCTTTCCTTCTGTCCTCGTCTCTCTCTCTCGTGCGCCATCTCAGCTGGCTGAGTATTCTAGCAATGTATAGAAAGTTGTTTTGGACAGATGTTTACATTATATTCTGGATATGACCACATATTGTGTACCGTTCTAAGTCGTCAAAAGCGATTGTCTGACTCATTGAGAGATGTTAATAATTTCCTTCTAGAAAGAACACTACAGCACCTCCAAAAGGTTCCAGCAAAAGTGTTATTCGGCTATATTCGAGGTTTTCTGTGGGTAAAGCTCAAAACAATTGGAGCAAAAATCACAATTGTCCTCTCCTCCTTTATTTCTCATGTACGGCATTTGCATTTTACTCAGCTTAGCAAAAGAAACAGCCTGCAGTGAGAAAACTCTATCCACTATGCACATAAGAAAGAAAGAGAGGGAGAACGAGAGAATAAAAGACGTGAAAAAGAACACAGACAGGCTGACTGAAAGGAAATGAGAGATAATCTCAACGCTACTGTCCATTTCCAATGTAGTCGCAAGCCATCATCTGTAATGGGAAGAATGCATCAGCATGCGCCGCTAGACGAAGTGCAATCCACACGTTCTTTTGTCACCTAACCACGGATATCTTTACTCTATGGTCTTAAATAGTCTTTTGACGGTTCCTCGAGACCAATTTACAGATCTTCGGCATTATTACCATAGAGCAGACGCATTATGTCGGCCCATCTTTTGGGAAGGGGTCATTCTCGGGGAACTATCTTCGCATGTTACCTGAGGACGCCACAGGCGTGTTATCATCCTCAGACCCTGCCAACTGTATGTGTCCCCATCTCTTCTGACAACCAAAGGGACCCATCAATGTTTCAGCCCACAGAGAATGAATCAAAGGGCCTTTAAAGTGAGTAAAACCCATTCTCTTTAATTCTGATTACACTCTGAAAGTGTCTTTAGCATGTGGCGGCTAAATTGGGCTATCAGGGCTAAGTAGCAGCGGGGAAGAAAAGAGCCAATTATGCCAGTCAAAGCCAGACGATGATTCTCATCTTCACTCTATCTAACACATACACAGACTCACACACTCGCACACAAACAAAAGAGAGGAGAGGAACACGTGTCTTTTGTTCTAAAATATAGAACACATATCACCTGACACACCTTTGTACGTCTTCACAGTAATGAGAGACACCTACGGATCCACGATTTCACTCTTACTGACTTCATAATGAGTCTCTACATCTGTTTAATATAAATAGCCAGAGGCAGTAAGATATAAATTCATATCCATAACAGTCTAGAAAACGTATAGTTTAAAAATAAAGCAATACTTTCTAAATCAACTGCGTTATTTTATTTATTTCATGCATGGTGGATGACTCAAACCCTATCAGATGTTTATTTGTGTGGGATAAAAGCAGAACCTGTAAAACCTTCAACAATGCAGTAAGATTTAACTTAATTCAACTGACTATATCCTGAGGGTAATTTGTGCCAAATCTGAGCTTCGCGGTGCCTGCATGATTAATGTGCATATAGAGGAGTTTATCCCTTCAAACACATTCACTGTTTTGACAATCCTGCATTCTTAGAATAGTAAGGTGCTGTTCGACTAACGCACAGTCCATTAACTCCTGATACACTCCTGATCTCCCACTGTTACGGCTGGATGTCGTGGATGTGAGTTCATGTGCTTCCACAGTGAACTTTTATAGGCTAGGAAGGGATCAGATGCTTTGTGATCACAACATTAGGACACTTGGAAGAAATGGCTGAGAGACTAAAGAAGAGGTCAAAAGTTTGTTCTTCATTCATCGATAAGAGAGAGAGGGATGTACTGTATCCTGTATCAAAATCCGTCAATCGGTTTACCTCAGCAGACTTGAGGGGAGAAGGATGTTGCTGGCACACTGGAAAAAGAGACATCAAATTTGAGATGTATATAGAAGCTTAACACAGATAATAAAAGCATATTAAAAAGTGTTGCAATGGTCAGGTACAGTATCTTTAAAAGTTTAAACACTTTTATGTTTGACTGAATGTATGTTTCTATATGTATATGCTAAGAAATGCTAAATTAAAAATGCAAAAAATATATTTTTGTATAAATGTTTACAAAACATCTACAAAATAATGAAAAAAAACATGTAATAGATGGAGACATAAAGAAAAAGCTGCCAATAGATGTGGCAAAAGTTTAAAGTATGAGCATCTCAAGAAGCTGTTTGAGAAAATGCCAAGAGTGAGCACTTTGAAGACTCTAAAATATATGTGCGTGTTTGTTTCTTTAGTCATGACATACCTCCATTTGTGTTATTTCATATTTGTGATAGAAAAACTAAACAATGAGTGTTAAAACTAGTACCTTTGCACATATTAAAACCCTTTGCACATATTAAAAAAATAACATTTGATAATAAAATTAATTCATAGTGTCACTGATTTATTGTATGACATGAATGCTTAAATGGCATTACATACTGTAAGTTCCCCATAGAGTCTTAATGGTTCTTTAAATTAAATAAAATTATATTACATTTAGTTTTTCTTTGAAAATTATGTGGCTTAACAGAGTTACACATTCGTCCACTGCAATAGAAGATACATATTCCAGAGGTACTTGGCACTTCACCAGTTTCAGCAGTCATGTTGAATATCTGCTGTCATAAATTAAAACCACAATGACATATACTGGTTGAAAATTAATTTAAAAGATCTGTCCATTGTGAACACAAGCATAACAACACAACAGCAAAAGGCTGGTTCCGAGTTGAATCATCATTACATTTCAGTTTAATTTCTGATTTAAAAAAAAAATATTATTATTATTATCCTATTGTCAGGTACATGTACATGAACTAATAAAATGTATATCTTGAGTAAGTTGCTTTGGATAAAAGGATCTGCCAAAAGCTTAAATCTTAAATAATTATTTACAGTGACAATGTTTCATCACAAACCCAATCATTTCTGTGTAGATATGCTTGAAACTGTAGCAGCAGAGGTTTTCATTCTTTTTGATGTGTTAGGACAATGAAGCATCTCTTTTACCCCCTTCCACCCATAATTCCACAGAACGTCGATTCTGCTAATACATGGAGGCAGATTCCCAATCAACCCCATCTCAGAACCACAAAACTTCTCTGAAGATCAACTGCAGTTGTAAAGCTGAAGTAAAAGAAGTTGAAATAAAGCTTTCCTTCTCTTTCTCTTGCAAACTCCTTCTGTTCTGTGGTTTATTCCCCTCCCCGCACTTTTCTGGTCTTTCTTCACATCCCTTATCTCTTTCTCACAAGAGCTTCCACAGTCTGTGGTGCTCAACAGGCTGTCACTGCTCAAACACTGCTTCATAAAAGCACCAACATCACACAGAAACAAACACACACACACACACACACACACACACACACACACAGGTTTGTTTTTGTGAAAAGTGGGGACATGGGGTAATGTCCTGAAAAGTCACCTTCTCCTTGTAATACCTATGTCATACCTTTGTCATTATACAAATGTATGTCCTCATTTGTCACAAAAACGCGCACACACACACACACAGGTTTGTTTTTGTGAAAAGTGGGGACATGGGGTAATGTCCTGAAAAGTCACCTTCTCCTTGTAATACCTATGTCATACCTTTGTCATTATACAAATGTATGTCCTCATTTGTCACAAAAACGCGCACACACACACACACAGGTTTGTTTTTGTGAAAAGTGGGGACATGGGGTAATGTCCTGAAAAGTCACCTTCTCCTTGTAATACCTATGTCATACCTTTGTCATTATACAAATGTATGTCCTCATTTGTCACAAAAACGCGCACACACACACACACAGGTTTGTTTTTGTGAAAAGTGGGGACATGGGGTAATGTCCTGAAAAGTCACCTTCTCCTTGTAATACCTATGTCATACCTTTGTCATTATACAAATGTATGTCCTCATTTGTCACAAAAACGCGCACACACACACACACAGGTTTGTTTTTGTGAAAAGTGGGGACATCCCATAGGCGTAATGGTTTTTATACTGTACAGACCGTATATTCTATTGCCCTACACCAACCCTACCCCTAAACCTACCCCTTACAGGAAACTTTGTGCTATTTCAGATTTTCAATACAATTCACCTTCTCCTTGTAATACCTATGTCATACCTATGTCATACCTTTGTCATTATACAAATTTATGTCCGGAAACATATACACAGCTACCCATAGACACTTGTAAAAAGTCTAAAGTCATGCAAACTAACAAAAAATATCTCCATCTATAGACAGACAATCACACATATATAGTTACCGCATATAGGTATGAGTGTTATGTGTTTCTTTTGTGTCTATTGTGTCTTCTCTGTGTCTGATGTTGTATATTTGCTATCCACAATACAGTAAAGGCACATCTTTTAGGGTATTTTATTTTATGGGTAAATGTGAATCTACAATGCCACTGTAAGTTGTATCAAATTAGTCTCGTACAGTCTGTACAACATATAATAATGTAGTTCTAAGTCTAAGATAAAACCAGAGTATAATCACATCATAATCTCAGTTAATTTGATGTATGAAACTGTCAATATACAGATATACTGTAGTCACATTTAATTATTACATATTATATTTCACACATAGGCAGTTCACAAGTCTCTATCATGATTTCAATCTATAAAAATGATAACCTTATTGAAAAGTGCAAATGTTTGTTAGTGTGTAAAAAGAAGTGTTTTGCTCTAAGTATCTTTTTTTTCTATATACAGTATAACACAATTGGAGGCCTACTTAATGAAATAGTGTCAAGATGTTCAATTAAACATGATTTACATAAAACAGGACAGGCTAAAAGTTAGTGTTTTACAAAACCAATGGCAAGATTATGGAGCTAACGTTTTCCTTACAATGTGATAGTGGTTCAGAGTGTCAGCAGATGGCCTTTGTAGTGGCTGATGATTCTTGTTGTTCTAACACTGATTGTCCTCAAACTGAATGTTCCTGACATCCTAATGCTGAAGGTTCCAGATTATTAATTTCACTGAAGTAGAGTAATGCAGTTTCACAACTGATGGAGTGTCAGGACATCATCAGTAGTTTCAATGATCTTAAGTGGAATGTCTTACTGAACACAGGCCCCTCTGCTGCCAGCACTGAGGTCTGCTGTTGATTACCACTGCAAATAATGTCATTTTGTCAACTACAGACACAGGAAATGGCAAAAGACAGCTGCTTGGGTTGAGTTAGGCAGGTCATTCCCAGCTGGAGTCTTTAGCCATTTTCAAGATACGGCTAAAGACACATCTTTTGCGTCAACACTTGACCCATTAATACTAGCACTTTCTATTCTATTTTTTTTTTTAAACTTGCTACGTATACTGTGTTAGACTAACTGGGACTTGTCACAGTACAGATATTGTTGTCCTTTTGTTGGTTTAACTGCTTCTATTATCCTCATTTGTAAGTCGCTTTGGATAAAAGTGTCTGCTAAATGATTCACTGAAAAGAATGTAACTTTTTTTTTTACATGTACTCTATATGCTGGCTATTTGGACTAAGTTGAAGATATCAGGAACGGACATGGAAGAGTGGACTAAATTTCAGGTAAGTGAGAAAATAGTGTGCAGCTGATGTTCACTGGTTGTTTACAGTACATTCTGGGAATTTCTATGGAGAAAACGGTTCACTGCATTGGAACAATTCCGGCAATGGAACTCCCTAGGCAGTGTACTTATTACTGACCTAGGAGGTGGATATGTAGGTTTTTTTTTTTTTAATTCTACTGTGTTTTCAGTAAACATGTTTTCATTTTCTTGTTAAAAAGTAAGGAAGAGACTAAAAGTAGTTTATGTGGCAACTTGTATTTAACTCAGAATATGCCTTTAAGATATGGGATGGGAACAAAAAATACTTCACAATAATCTACTTAATTTAATGGCTTCTAAACTGTAATTTGTGGTAATGATATGGTCATTGTTACAGAGAAATGCGTATGCATATGGATGGATGGATGGATGGATGGAAGGATGGATGGATGGATGGATAGATAGATAGATAGATAGATAGATAGATAGATAGATAGAGCGAGTTTGTATGTGCACTTGCTCATTAGTGTGTATGTGTGCATTTGTGTTCACACTCCTGCTGCTCTCTCTTCTTTGCTCCCAGTGTGTATTAAAGTTTGATAACCTGTGGACACAGGATCTTCTTTCATCTTCCTCCCTCTCTTCCTGTAGTGCAGACTGTCTGACTAGCAATCTTACTTGCAGTCACTGCATTAAAACGCTTATCCTTAAGTAGCATTTCATCTAAAGCCAATGCAAACTTCCCAGCAGGCAGCAGCACCAGCAGCAAATGCAATCAACAAGTTTAAGATACTAGAATTTTTCAGCACACCAGTTTTCACTGAATGAATCTGCTGAATCGCTGATATTTGGCACATGCCGCTTGCCATTTGGTCATAAATGATGTTTTTAAAAGTTCTTGAAAGCAGGACATCTGGTGTGCTAAACATCACCACTGTCTTGTCTTCACACGCTGCAATGGCACAGCATCTCTGCTGAAACAGATTTATGGCTTTCCAAGTGTTTTTCAGTAATCCCTGCTGTGTTCCACTGGATGCTGCAGAACAGGAAGTGCCAACCTCACAGAATATCTGGCATCACGACGCCTGCGAGAAATCCTACGTAGGAATGTTAATCTTTTCTAGTATATGCACAACACGGACATATTCGCAAGCAAACATTAAAATATCTGCACAAGCAAAATTATCTAAAGTAACTGAAAATAAGTAAGAGCAACAGAAGACGTCCAAGTGGGCTTAAGTACACAACGCGGGTCTTTGAGCGTCAGTGTTTTCGTTGTGTATTTACAGCATGAATTTAGAGGGCACAGCTCACTCCGTGTGTGTGTTTCACAGAAATTACCAATAAAAACCCCTTGCCATGGCACTCAGCAGCCAGCTGGCCCTAGTAGCCCGTGTTGTCCAGGGACTGTGGAAAGCCGGGTTGGCAGAGGGAGGGCAGCTCTCGGGTAGGGAGGACTGGCAGATCCTGGCCTCCAGGGGGTACAGAGATGCACGGAGTCCAGAGAGCAGTCACCCCACACTGGAGGAGGAGGACTCGGCCGGGCAGCCTGGCTCTACGGGGATTTCGCCTCTTTTGCCCCACCGCTGTCGTCTTGACCCGCTGACTCCCCATAGATGCTGGCATGTTGCCAAGCCGTAATGGCAGACTGCACAAAGGCACTCTGCCAATGTCCTGCTGTGAGTTTGTGACTGGCAATGAATATAAATCACCTATGCTTGTGTGCGTACGTGTGTGTCTTTTTAAGCTGTTTGAGTCTTAGTCCTCTAATCCATTGAAACCGAATGTGTGTATCTTTATGAATGTCAGTGCATATCACTATGTTCAGCACTTTTAGGGGTTCACGGGTGAGAAAGTCTGAACACGTTCACACACCATCACACCCGCAAATGATTTGAGATTCAAGACGCACCAGTGTCCATGAAGATGAAATATGATCAGACCCATCTCTCCAACTGAGAACGGTGTGTGTCTTCATGATCTCATATCTCTGAACCCAACATCATGCTTCTGATTTTCATCTTCCATGATGTTCAGGGACTGGCACTGAGAAACTCAACAGATCACCTGTTATTCCACCACTCATAATGATTGATTGTCAAGGTATGGTCTGTGATGAGAAAGATCATATGAATGAAAACACCAACATTAAACTCCAAAACCTAGTGAGCTGCCTTGTTGTACTGCCTACATAGGCAGCTAACTTTTAAGGCATCCCAATCTAAATAAATTTCATAAGTGACTGATTTGTAACACTGAAGACTCAATGTTAGCATGTTGCTAAGCTAATGTTTCTTCATTTAGTGGAAAGTTTGACGTTAGCATGCTAATCTAATGACAAATAAATCAATAGCACAAACAAATATTAAATAAAACAATATATATATATTTGAATTCGATTTTTATTGACACTTTTCTGTATTCTTTTTATGCAACAGATTTATTTTCACTGAGCTCAGAGAAAGGCATTCTGGTAATACTTTCGTTACAAAGAATATATGAGGCGCTGTATTAGAATTGGGGGTGTTGTAATATATAGCTGGTATTGACGATGACCATGATACCTAAAAACTAAAATATTGATATTGTGTTTATACTATAAATATTATAAGATCATAAATAATCCAGTGCCAGGAGCTATCTGACTAGTTACCATTCCAACATAGTAGGTGTCAGGATTGCAATTTACTGCTGGTTGCCACCCATCATAAAACGGAAAAAGAAGACAATGGCGCAGTGGGTAGCTACAACTGCCACACAAAATCATGTCAATGAAGATGAAAAATGAAATTTTTTTTTTGGTTCTGTAAAAAAAAAAGGGGGAGTGTTGGACACCCCACTCTGCAGGAGGAGCCGATCAACAGCACGCTTTTGTATAGCTATGGTTTCAAACTTTCTCTCCACTTTCTTCAAATGAAATTTGAGTTTGATTCAAAAAAGAAAACACTAAATAAATTTAAAGATGAATTTGACTGATAGCTTTGTTATTTTATTTCTTTTCCTTTTTTAAAAAATAATTTGTATAGATATTGCCATCATATCATTATTGTGAATCCTTTTAGCCACGATAATCATGTAGTGAAAATCTGATATCATGGCAGTCCTAATTAGAATTGGACTGAAATGCTGTATGTTGTTTTATCAACATGATGCCTTAAAATGCTGCCTATGTAGGGAACTTTTAAGCAGAGCACAAATATGAGAGCATATCATACAGTAAATATAATGAAAAAGCTAAATATAACAAAGAGCACCATGGTATTACAGTTTTTTTATTTATTTTGGAATACCATGCAAATACCATGGTACTACCTTTCTGTACAGGAAGCCAAGTTTATCATGCTTATTACGCCATAAAGTGTTGCTCACTAGGTTTTGCAACAGAGCACAAATACCAGAAGACCTGTTGCACTTTTACAGTATGTGCACTTATGTGTACTTACAGTGTACTCACCTAAAAAAGTACTGGGTAATATAAGGTGATTACATGGGTCAGAGTTAGAGGGTTATTACCTAGTTATTGTAGTTACTATAATAACTACACAGTATATACATGAAAAACAGCACTGTAAAACAAATTGCTATCAGAAGACCAGAGAAAAAATGTACCAAAAGTTCCATTGTACCATGACAATACTTGCTCTCTTTTGGACATTTACCATTACAAAACCATGGTAGTGTTTGAATTACATTGGAGTAAAATGAATTACAGAACTACCATGTGATCCCATCATTTTTGTTAAGGTTAGCTGACCTTAAGCCTCTCTTGCCGTTAAAGAAGTTGATTCTAGTTAAAGTAACAGTTCAGTAACTCAGGTGCATGACTGCATGTTCTTGGAGCGGTTTCTGGGAATCTTCCTGATTGAAAACGGAGTATGCGAATTTCAGCGTTCGGGTTTGAGTATGCGAGAGACTGCGTGTTTGTGTGTGTTTGCCTGTGTACTCCTGGAGTGCTGGCCTGAGGCCAAATGCTGTGTCTCACTGATAAAGCCTCCAAACTTCTGAAAGCCACGCTGTGAGTGGGCCTTCTCCATCACCGTGGCAACCCCAGAACATTCCCGAGGTTTTTCTTTGCCACCTCTTTTGGGCTTTCATCATGGCATTGAAGAGATTGCCTACCCCATCCCCCCAACTCACACACACACACACGCACGCACGCACGCACACACACACACACACACACACACACGCTGGTGTCCTCCAGGCATGT
>NW_015537997.1:442445-468754 GCF_001515605.1 Sinocyclocheilus anshuiensis
GACTGTCATTTCCTCTCTATTTTTCATCAAAACCGAAGAAACAGTAAAATCATAAAATCAAGAAACAGTTTGCCCAATCCTAAGAAGGGAGTAAAAGAGAGAGCTTTTTAAAGTACAGCTTAACAACTCAGCATGACACAGAGCTCGTGAGAGCACTCGCTCGGTTCAAATCAAGTGCTTTTAGATTATTTCTACTCCATTTCAACTCCACAGAGACTTCAAGACACTTTTGGCGAATTTCACTTTGAGCAAAGGCGCGTGTGTCCTTGCGTTTGTTTATTGTGAATTTTTGCTTCAAATGAGCATGCTAAGCGTAATGTGCGGGTGCAGTGAATCTCAACACAACGCATTACAAGTGTGAAATAGTGTCTTCCCACCCAGACACGGTTACTAGGAGCAATGGAAGTAATTGCATTGTGTTTTTCAGAGCTCTTTCTAATAGCTTAGCATTGTTTTCGTGCCTGCGCTCCCTGATCTTTTAACTTGTGGAGCTTTCTCCTCCGAACAAGTGTTCCCTTCTTTTCATGCGTGTGTGACCCCGTGCCCCTTCTCACACCCCCCTTCCTCTAAACAATGATGTTCCGCCAGAGCTCCGTCCCACACTCGCAAAAACTTCAGCTCGGCTGTTTGTTTAGCACCGTCATCTGCAGTTACAGAGGATATTCCGCATTTGGTCATCGATGTACTAGCATAACCTTCTGCTACATTCTCTGTCTGTCCCGTTTCACCCCTCTCTTCCCAACCATTCCCACCTCTCTCGACGGGTTTTCACTATTCGTGAAGACTTCAGACAGAGTGACCTATTGTTTGGGGGTTGTGTCTTTGACCCAGTAGCTGAGCCAGGCCATTCTCCTCTTTGTCTGCTTGTTATAGCGAGCCCCTCTTAAAGCAGGGGCACTGCACTCCTGCGTTCCCACGGCAACCCATCCACCCTGCCCCTGCACTGTGGTGAGAAGGAAGTATGAGGTAATGTTTACAGAGCAAACTATGATGCTTCTGACAGACCTGCCTCACTCACTAATTGAAAGATCCTCTAGTAGCTGCCAGCTGGAGTGACACACTAAGCCCCGTCTGATGTTCAAAGAAAAAGAGGGAGAAATACAGTAGAAACAGGCAAGGCTGAGGGATTAAGAGATCGAGAGGAAGAGTTGTGAGAGAGGGGGAATATTGTAAGAAGGAGAGAAATGAAAGAAAAAAAAACCTCTGACATGTTTGGAATTTTATTAGTGAGGAGACAAGAGTTAAAGGGCCAATGACATTGTTGTTTTCTGTCTACATGCTTCCCACTGAAACTGGAAGTGTGGAGAGGGCACAATTCAACGGCCCCTGCATTTTGTTAAACGGTCAATGCTTTTGTCACATCACAGATGTAAACTTAGTTGCTAGTAGGTTGTAAATAGTATTAGGAGGCAGGACATTTTCATTATAGAGTGCATTTAATTGGACAAAAACCTGGATGTAGTGCAGGATGAGTCACCAGTATTTTTAGTTCAGTTTCTCAGAAGAGAAAGTCTGTAAACTGAAATTATCTGCTAAATGCAATTTTGTCTGTATTTTAGGCAAAATTAACATATTAATGTATGATAGTAATATGTTTTATTACACAATTTTATGTATATATATTTTTTATTTGATTTTTTATAATTTCGTTAGATTGTTTAAATTCTATTTAATAATCATTAGATTAGTTGCATGTATTTAATTGTTTTGAAGAAATAAATCATATACAAATATACTTATACTGAAACATTCAAATTTGAATTTATTTGAAAACATTCCCTGTATAGTTTATACATCTAACTTTACTTTAACAGTGAAAAAAGTCAGCGTAATACAAAGTAAATATTTTTTAAATAATATTATTTGCTTTAGTGTAAATGACAGTATACATTTTCCAAACAATATGTCTTTATCACACTTTTATTTTATTTTATTTCACACCTTATAAATAGGTCTTTAAGACACTCATATAAGGGGATAATTTCATTGAAGAGTAAAATCGACCTTAAAGCTAATAGACATGGACTAAAAGCCACAAAATTCCTGTTCTGATTTCATGGAGTCTTTAAAGGTGTCAAAAGCAGGGACCGTTTACATAATTTGGAAAATGGATGGGTTTGGATAAGAACAGGAAAGGGCATTTTGGGGATAAATTGAGCTCAGCCATGGCAGATGCCATATTTAAATTTAAATGAATGAAAATGAGGCTTTAAGGATAGATATACAGTCTTTTCTATAGCTTGTGTACTGTTTATGGTTATAAATGACATCTAATTTTTAACCCTCTTAGTTTTTTTGTCCACTGAAATGTTTTTGTAAAGCTGAATTTTCAAGTTTGTCAGACCTATTGAATTATAAATGTTATAGAAGCAGACCTTTTACTTGATACAATAGAAAAGATGAGAAGAAGAGACGCAAACTGGCCAGGAAATGTCACAAGCCTGATGCCTGTATTAACACCATGGCTATTTGCTACAGCTCAACATATACATACAGGTTTATTGTGACATTAAATGAAAGTTACACCTCCACATGCATATAGTGGTGTGACACTTGTCCTATCCATTGTCCACACACACAAACACACTCACTCACTCACCCACCCACCTGCACACACACAGTGCTCTCTGAGGGAGACTATGAGGAAGATGCAGTGAGAGTAAAGTGAAGAAGAGAGGCTGCAAGACACCGCTCTTCCCCGTCAAGGCCTGCCAGGCCTATTTTTAAAATGTTGATGCCTGGAGCTCAGACACACTCTGTGCAGTTCATCTGGAGTTTCAGTAGGAAAACACTCTGGAGTCTGAAGCAGCTTAACTGACAACTGAAAGAATACTGAGATGCTCCAAAACAAACACAGTCTATTCCTACACTAAACTTGTGTGGCACACACATATCCGTCTCTGTCTCTTTCTATCTCTGTCTCTTTAAAGAGAAGAAAAAAAAACATAGGAAACTAAAATCTGTCTGGTGGGTAGTGGTTTTGGTGCTGATCTGGCTAATCTTTTTGGTGAGACAGGTTGACTAATTAAATCATGAATATGATTTAGAGTATTCTGTCACCAATTATTAACCCTCATGTTGTTCTAAACACATATGACTTTCTTTCTTCCACTAAACAACGCTACTCTTTATATATGACGTATAGAGTATGTTGGGGTGAGCTATTTACTTTATTCACCTTCAGGCCATCAAAGATGTCGATTTTGTTTGTTTCTTCATCGGAACAGATTTGGAGAAATCTAGCATTACATCACTTGCTCACCAATGGATCCTCTGCAGTGAATGGGTGCTTCCGGCTAAAATATGAATGAGTCCTCTATCCATAATATTCCTTTTTTCTAGTGAAAAAGTCATCTTGTCTGAATCAGGAGAGAAATATGCACAGAACAAGCATTGTTTAAAAGTGAAAACAGTCAAAAACAGTTCTAATTAAATATTTTGCTGTATTTTGATGTGAGAGGACAACAGGGGATGGACTTCTTTAGGAAGCGTTATTATGGATTATGGACTCATATTTTGGCCAGAAGCAATGGTTTAAGGTTAAAATGCCTTAATGATGAATTTGTTTTTTACAAACACACATCTTTTCACTTCACAAGACATCAACTGATGGTCTGAAGTTGTGTGGATTACTTGTGGATAATTTGATTACTTGTGTTTTTATCAGCTGTTTGGACTCTTATTCTGACGGCACCCATTCACTGCAGAGGATCCATTGGTGAGCAAGTGATGTAATGCTACATTTCTCCAAATCTGTTCTGATGAAGAAACAAACTCATCAGTTGTTAAGTATCTTGTAGTAATATTGCCATCTTGCCTGCATTTATTGAGCATCACTATCATGCAAGATACACTATGTGGCAAGGGAATTAAAGGGATAGATCACCCCTAAATGAACATACTAGCATAATTAACTCACCATCATGTTGTTCCAAACCTGAGTTTCTTTTGTCCATGGAACTCAAAAGAAAATATTTTTTGTCCAATGTTGAAAAACCAAAGTAAGGTCCAATGTTGTTTGGGTGAATAAATAATAAAATAATTTTCATTTTAACACAAACTATCCCTGTAGTAGAGAGCTGGTCATTTTGCTGTTATAACAGTTTTGTGCTAATTAAAAAGTTTTACACAAAATTAAATGAACAGCATTTTTCAGAAATTAAATTAAAGTTATGGACATTCACATGCGATAAAACCTCTAGACATATGTCTTTTACAGAAAGCTGTTTTATTCTACAATTCATTAAGAGGGTTGCCCCATAATGGGCACCAGCAAGTTGAGACGACATGACCAGCCGTGTCAAACAACCAAAGACTTTAAATATACCAAGACAGTGCACTCATATTACTATGAATGGGAGAAAGTGAACTAAATAAAACTGATTAAAAGATCCAATCGCAAAGTGGTAAAATTATCACCGTTTGAAGCTTCAGTGCCTATAGAAACAGTCAATATCCTGAGATTCACACTTATGCACATGCACATCGGCTGGATCAACATGACACAAAACTGAAACCATGAGTATTACAATTTACAAAATAAAAGATATCAAAAACATGAACATAAAACATAGATTAGACAATACAGCTGGTTTTAAATATGTTATTTAAATGTTAATTTGTCAAGTGCATGGTGGGATTTTACGATTTCCCCATTATAGGACTTGGACTTAGATGCCCAAAATAGCTGCCCAGATGTGTTGCAAATATTGCAGCAAAGTGAACTGTCCTTGAAAGGGACAGCTTACAGAGATACTAATGATCATAATAACAACAGTACACATACTTTATATAGCATGTCAGTTTTCACTAAACATAAAAATAAAGTTATGTATCATTCATGCATCATTCATTCATTCATTCATTCATGAACCACTGATACACACACACACAAAATGGTAGGAACTGAATCCTAAAACTTACATGCATATACTAACTGTACATACATATTAATCTGAAAAGACAAAAAAGAGAGAAATTGAGCAGCAGTTAATAAGCAATATTCATGCATCCACACCAATAGGTGTCAGTACAAACATCAAGATCACTAAGAACTAACGAAAAATCAACACCTTGAGTGCACCTTAAAATGAAGACTTCATAGCAGCATATAAACATCAAGGATATTTAATGCATGTTTGCTATGGATTCAGCTGAAATAGCCAAACTTGTTAGTGGTGTCCACATACTTTGGCCATGTAGTGTCTTGCATAGTGATATAAAAAAAGTCTTATCTAACATTGAAGGTATCCTCGCTTTGCTTGTTCTGTAGAGGGCATAAGAGAAAGCGACAAGAGAGAAGATAGATTGAGCTTTCATAGCATGAGCCTGCTCCTCTCCATAACCTCCCATAGACTGTTTATAACAACCACCATAGAGGGAGACAACAGCACCAGAGCATCAGAGAAACAGACAGAAATGGAGGTACAGAGAGAGCAGAGAGTAGTAAAAAACGAGGAATCATCAAAGACTGATCCAAAACAACTTGGAATACAAAAATATCTGGGAGAAGAGGTTGAGGGGGAATTAGCAGATGAGAAAACGGGAAAGATGCCGTCTCTGTCTCCCCCGTCCTCTGTGTACGGGTGTGTGCGAGCGCATGGTGAGCGTATAGAGGGGGTGGCAGCGCTGCCTCCGGGGGCACATGGTTGTTTATTTCACCAGGAGATTTACCCATCTCACTCTTCAAACAGCTAACTCTTCCTGTTAGCAGAGCTTGTGTAATTATTGAGCACAATCACAATGCTCAGTTTTGATCTTACTCTATAGGGTTTTCTATAAACTCGAAAACAAATGGTTGAAAGTGAGCACGACCATAACACACGCAGACCCAGACGTGCGCTTCACTTTGAAAACCTCAAATCTAAATGAGAGGGAATCCTTTGTGCTAGTGTTCGGTCAGTAGAGCGGCGGGAAACCCCATAAAACAGAAAATGCATAAAACTCATTGTACAAATGTTGAATATATTTTTCAGTTTTTCTCACAGCTGAGAGGTGAAAATATAAAAGTACAGGTATTTGTCAAACAGCTCTGATAGAAAATGATTCAACACAGTATTTCAGGCAAGCAGTAAAGGGCAAAAGAAAAATGTTATTGTGGATTAGCATGACAGCGACTGCTCACTTTGCTGTAGGTAGCAGCCCAAAAATGTCAGAAATTTGAACAGGCAGTAAACAACTGGGGAGAAAAATTGTCTCCAACTGTCTGCTGACACAGTAGAAAAGGTTTTTGATAGAGCAGCTGCGCTGGCTAATTTCCCTCAGCCTCGTTCTTTCTTATCATGTCAGTGTGGCCACTCAGCTAATAGCATGTTTTAATTAGCCCTTAGTCACCATGCTTCCACTGTCAGAGATATGAGCGGAGGCAATCCCTGTGGACATTACTCATATTACAGCACCGCCACACACATACACTGACGTAAGAAAATATACCTTTCTCGTTCTCCCTCCCTCAGGTTGGAAACAAGTTGGAAATCCATCCATTCATGAAGAGAGTGTATGCTGTTGTACAAGGCTTGGTGTGTCACGGCTACAGTAAAGAGCATTTTTTAACCCACACCCCTCACGTTGTCATAATACTAGAATTTCTTGAAAAATATTGATATTCAATACCATTTTCAGTACTATTTTCAATAGCATAGTAATAAATATAATTATAATACTAATTAAAATATGTTACTATTGTAATACAACTGCACTGTAAAATAAAAATGAATTAATATTGCATAATAAGTATACAAATTTTACTTCAGAGTAGTACAATTACAATACTTACGAACTTGCAAGAATTAAAACCTCAAGCTTTTATTTTGGAGTATGAGTCCCATGAAAACAAGTCATGATGAAAGACTTTTATAAGCAAGCTAAAATGTCATGGTTGGTTCAGTGTCTTTATCTCACATTTGGTTAAGTGTAGGGTTAGATGATATGTTATTTTCAAATGCGATAGAGCATTTACCTTTTAATGTCACTCACTGTACATTTGAACACTGATGAGATACGATAATGTACAACAACCAATAAAATATAATAAAATGGTGCCACATTGCCATTCATTTAATGATGAGAAATTTAACGCTCTTTTAGCACCACTCAATTTTATTTGAGAGTAGTAAAATTACAATAATTATTAATTAAAACCATAAGAGTTATAACCTCAAGCTTTTATTTTCTCTGAGAACTCAGAGAGACCTTTAAGTGTCTGTGATGACAGGTTTACAAATGCTTGTCGTTACAGCATTACATCTGGTGAAATGCATGAAAGCGTGAAACCCTGTAATCGTCTGTCCATAAAAATTTAATTATGCAAACATGAAAAAGCATAACAAATACATGTTAAACTCACAGCACGTGCATTTACTGTGAATCGAACTGCTTTGAGACACTGAAAACACTGAATTGAGTTGTGCGCATGTAATACAGTGCCGTGCTTAGCTCTGAAACATGCAATGGACTATATTCTACTGAGGTGCGTTGGACCAGTGTGTCAATACTGGACAAATTTATTGAAATATCAATAGTTTTGACAACATTACACACTTCCCTGCTGCCTGAATTTTCTTGCAGCAATAATATGTAATCAGCTCAGAACACACGCCACCCAAATTGCACCATTATTCCTGTTTCATGTTTGTCCACAAAACTAGCATATCCGGGGCAGCTGACCGCTCCTGTCAAGTCCGTATGCTCAGATTCATGTGAAAATCTCCTAAATCTTTCATTTCATGGTTCAAACAAAGCAAACAAAGTAGAGAATTAAGACTGAATGGATGGGCATAAGCAAAAAAGGGGCGGTGGGGTGCATGTAGGGGGGTGGAGTTCATTGATGTAGCCCGTCTTTGTTCTGATGTGTCCAGAAACCAGATAAGATGACAAACCTGTTTATCGCTCTGATTGAAATTACACAAGCAGACACCATCCCCCCTACCGAGCCCTAAATGAACAGGTCTAAAGGACAGGGAGAGCGGTTAAACGATACTGAGGGGGAGCCCATTATCTGTGAATGGGGGTGATTAATGTGCGAAAATGAGACTTGGCGGGATGCAACGAGAGGCCAGGGCTGCCTCTGACCCTCATTCACACCCAGGCATTCACCCAAGTGCTCCGCAGGAGAGGAGGATTGCAACAAACACACACACACACACACACACACACACACACACAAACACACACAATGGTGTCTTTTCTACATCTGATCTCAGTCCTGTGTGTGTGTGTGTGTGTGTATAGTTTGTGTTTGTGTTTATGGTCCTAGTTAAGAGGGTTATTCTGAGAAGAGAAGGGAAGGGAAGGGAAGGGAAGGGAAGGGAAGGGAAGGGAAGGGAAGGGAAGGGAAGAGAAGAGAAGAGAAGAGAAGAGAAGAGAAGAGAAGAGAAGAGAAGAGAAGAGAAGAGAAGAGAAGAGAAGAGAAGAGAAGAGAAGAGAAGAGAAGAGAAGAGAAGAGAAGAGAAGAGAAGAGAAGAGAAGAGAAGAGAAGAGAAGAGAAGAGAAGAGAAGAGAAGAGAAGAGAAGAGAAGAGAAGAGAAGAGAAGAGAAGAGAAGAGAAGAGAAGAGAAGAGGTGACTGAATGGAAGGTCTGTTTAACAGTATGCCTCACTAACTAGCTCTGCTCTGCTCCAACACACACAAAAATAGCATAATGCCACCTATTGGCTGTTTTCCAGAAAACAATTTGAGCAGCCAATCCTAGAGGGATACTCTATCTACAAACAAAAAAACACCTGCTTGGTGAACAGCTGCACATCTTAAAAAATCAAATCACAACATTTAGCCTGAAAGCAATTCCTTTCATCTGTGAGCTGTTAACGACACATTAGTTAGCACATTAATGTGAACTGTATGGCCTAACTGTAGCGTTTGTGGTACATTTAGAACGTGTTGGTTAGGGGCAGTGGCGAGCTGCTCAGTAACTAGCTGTATAAATAGCAAAGAAGAGGTTAATCGTGGCAGAGAGGAGCAGGAGGAAGCACTCGCAAGGTCAAAGGTCAAATTATGAGCCAACACAAAGCCATTACAAAGACGGCACTCAGCTAGGCTCTGTTTGTGTAGGCAGTGCCAGGGTCAAACATGCAGAGAGAGTGAGTCACTGACACAAACGTACACAAACGCGCACACAAGGATGAAGGATGCACGTCCTCTTCTTTCTTGAGTTATGAAGTGATGACCAATTGTTTTCGGGATGTGGGCTGACCAAGAGCTGTTATGAAAACAATATCAGTGTGCATGAATTTGCATAATAGCAGGTTCATGAGCCCTTGGTTTCTGCGGTAACTGAATATTGATTGACAGGGAGCCTGAAAGAGGAGCAAGTGTGGAGGAGGAAGCCCTTGACATACTCAGCAACAACCTCCTTCGAGCTGTGTGCAAATTTTTAACACAGGAGCAGCTAGACTGACCCTCAAGTCCTGTTGGTTTTGACTACATATGGACATTGTTTGACACGCAGAAAAACACAGTGATCTGGTCCAAAGTAATTATCGTTTCGCAGAGAATTGAACATGCTTATGCCTCTAAGCTACGTGCTACATTCGGGCTATGTTTAATACGGCTTCAAAAGTGATCATGTTCTTTAAAAGAGTAAAAGTTACAATGCAGCAATAAGTTCTCCCACTCTCAACGTGACCTCTGATTGTTGACTCTGGAGAGATGACTGACTAATCGCTAAATAATCAACAGCGTTGTCAGATTGGTTTCCTACTGAGTCTGTGGCAACATGTCAGACACAACAGGCTAGCTGGAGTTCTTGGCACTGCTTCCAAAGGGCCATTTCCCCCATATCCAGAGGGCTTTGAAACAGCAAAACCATGAGTCTTTGGACTCCAGCCCACAGTTGTGCAGGCTAATCCGCTAAATAAGGGACCCCATGCCAGGGATGAGGGACCGAACATGGAGCCACATGACACTGTGGCACAGTGCGTACGCACAGCAAACACAGCCAGAGACAGAAAGAGAAATAATGGCCGCTTACAAGGAATTAGAAAGCAATGCAGCAAATGGATATTGGGAAATGTTAGCGCAGAGGCAGGATACTTAGTGGTAATTAAAAGGGCATATAAAAACTCTCATGACTTCTCAAAAACACAGATCTGATTATTTCATTTAGCTGCAGCGTACTATTCATATTGCTAGAACATTCATATAGGCCTACTAAATGCACATGGGAAGAAAATTACAAACAAATTATTGCATATAAGCAGAAACTCTATGAGTTATGAATGAATATTGATGATTTAATATTTATGTTCAATGTACAGTTACATTGAGTGGGATTTTGGACCAATGAGATGTCACGGTGGGCGGGGCTACCCAGTGAATGCCTCAGAAACAGAGTGCAACAGTCATATTCAGGAAGTAAAAATCCCATTAATTTTCTCCATAGGGGGATTTAATTTTAACAATAACTTAAAAGCCTTTAAAGACTGACCTACTGTGACTCTGTGAGCTTAAAGATGTTAATCAGTGGTTTATGCTTTTGACATTATTTAATTTTTCTTTTCTTTTTTTAATAATTGTTTTTAAAAGCAGGGATGTTGATGAAAAAGTATATTACACATGATTCTGCAAAGAGATCTGAGAGATTACACAATCAGAGAGTACACAATCAGAGTAACAAATCACACCAAAGGAACCGCCCACTCCCTTGAAGCACTGCAAATGACATATCAGAGTCAGGCTGCATCTGAAATCGCATAGATACTGCTTTTGAATAAGACAATTCCTCTCCCGTGGCCTCATATATTAGTAAAGCGTCCACTGAATGTGCACTTCTGAATTTCACCGGAAATAGCCAATCATACCAATATTTGTTTGATATTAATACACATGAGGAGCAGGATTTTGATCTACTGAGTTTGTAGGCACAACAATGAAGAAACAGAATCCAAGCTATTGAGAAAATCTAGTGTTGCATATGATTGCTACAGTTGCAGCTGATTAGAATAACATGGGCGTGCTTTTTTTCCACTTTCTTGCGATGTACCTAACCAAGCACAAAGTTTCCAGAGACTATTTGTCTGTCCAACATAAAACTGCTGCAGAACCTGACATAATAACAGCTAATAAGAAGATATTTGATATTTAATGTACAACTGTGAGGAGTGAGATGATGGACCAGAAACCAAGCAATCAACTACATGTCCTGTCACAGGAGACGTTCTTTGGTACTAAAAGGTTAAAGCTCTATTGCATTTGAAATTAACGTACCACCTACTAACAAATGCAAACAGAAGATAAAAATGCATTTCTTAAACCAACCATGCCACTTCAGTGAGCCTTTGAGCTCTGTTTTAAAGTGTTGTGACTCATGATTCAGGAAACTGCAAGTGCAAGTACACCAGGTGAGCTATCGAGCAAGTTTACAACTTCAGAAAAGCTATATATATGAAGCCAATTATGTGATGCGAACGTCAACATTTACTGGTTTATAAATGATGCCCTATGATAAAAGTGCTTTGAGGTCATAACAGTATTGTGCAAGGCATACATGATTTTCTGCAAGATTATCTGCCATTGTTCTCATAATGTGTGTGAAAAGGAATAACAGTTGTTAGCATTTTACTGCCTCTAGTGTTCACTTCAGCTGAAAACTGCTGTGAAATGTATGTATAGGTACATTTTTGCAGTTTTGCAGAAATGTAGCCAGTCACATATTTCAAATGAGCCCGAGTTGAAAAACGGATGAACTCTTTTATTACAGGACACAGTGTTAAAATTTGAGCTAATGTGTATTATCAGTTTTAAATGAATGAAAAAAAAACCCTCACACTGGCACAAATAAAAATATTTCTCGCTGTCATTACACACACAGAAGGAAAAACACATTCTCAACAAAGCCTCTATGGCAGAGATGTGGTAGTGTGTGTGCCTCTAATTGTGTGTGTAATTGCAGAGCATGAACCCATAAGAGGGACACATAGAGAGTGACACTCCGTTTTAAGAGCCAGCTAAGTGCCTCATCTGCTAAAATCGTTTTAATGTGTGTGTGTTTTGTGTATATGTGCAAGTGCACGTATATGTGTGTACGAATATAAATGATGCACCTGTGTTTTTCCCATGCTGCCACTGGTACTTTTCCACACAGAACACCATGGATATGTTTCAAAAATCTCAGATCTACTGAATTGTCACATCTCGTATTGTTTTCCTGGAGAATAACAGCTAAGACCGTGAGTGTGTTCTGAACGTCAGTGTGCTGTCTGTAACAATGATGCAGTCTGGACTTCAGATCCTGTCATACTGGTCTCCAGCCACTCTCGTTGTGTCTGGTTCCTCACCTCCTGCATTGCCTGTGGTATCTTTTCCTGGATAGCCATTCACATTTGCTTAGCGTGGTGAAGTTGAATAAATGTAACAGAGACAGGGCAATTAGGAGCTCAATTCAAGCTCCATTAACTTTATCTGGAGCCGCAGCCTTAACTGGCTGCTCATTATGTTTTACTGGAGAGACACCATCGGGTCATTCTCCACCGTTATACTTACATCTCAAATCAGGGAGAAATTGCGAGGCTTCTTACAGCTCTATTACTTTCATAATGACACAGTACAATTACTGTAATATTGGTATGACAGAGAAGACCTAAGAACTGCATGTTGTACCAATGTGTAGGTGCAGGTAACGTGTTTTGGGCGTATCCAAGGCAAGGAAATATTTGACAACAATGCGTTTGAAACTGGTTTTCTACTGTTTCTAGAGGTCTGCGTGGTGCGTGTAGCCATTTAGAAGACAAGAGAGGGAGATATGGGTATAGGACTCTTGACTGTCCATCTTTGGGTAACCATCAAACGGCTCTCACAGATCAGGGGGCAACACCCCACAGGAGTGAAATTGGAGCGGCCCACTCATATGATCTGTCCAAGAGTGTTTAGCAGGTAACTGCCCACTTATTGTGCAAGGATAGAGGGGAAAGTAAAACAGAGTGTCAGCAACTCTTGAAAGTCCTTGAAAGCTGGTGAAGCACTCTGGGTGGGAGACAGCTAGACAATGACCGCTCTCATACTGGGCATGAAGCTCTGTCTAGGTCAAGACTTTTGTGGAGGGCAAAATAACAACATTTGTTTGTTTATGTGTGTGTATGTGTGTGCTGATAGACACAACAGGCTGTCAAAATTGTTTCACACAACAACTCTTGACAATCTCAGAATGCATCACTAATACCTTCGCTTTAAGTGGGCTGTTAATGGAAACCAACAAATGCTTGCCAAATAACCCATTTGTTTTTACTATATGAGTTGAACAGATTGAGTGAAGTTTCTATTGATAAGAAAAATGGGTTACACTTTATTTTAAGGTGTCCTTGTTACAGTGCAACTTTGCATTTAAGTACTGAGTAATATTAATTAACTACATGTACTTATTTTAAGGTTAGGGTTAAGATTAGGGTTTGGCTTAGGGTTACTTGCCTGTAAATATGCATAATTAATTATTATTATTATAGTAAGTACATGTAACATGTGTAACAAGGACACCTTAAAATAAAGTGTTCCCCAATTCAAATTATATATATATATATATATATATATCAACTGATAAGTTATATTATATTGTGCATATAATGGATGCTGTTTCTTTCACTATAAGCATATGATAGTTTGTAAAGCTGAAGGAGGGGGTACTGTTCTGTGATCAGCATTTTGAGGTGACATTAGTTAAATGTCAGCCCCAACTCTATTCAAGCTTCACATCCTAGGCTGCCCTCAGGGTTGCCTGCTGAAAAATGGCATCTGAGGAGAGTGGGATACAGAGAAAGAGAGGACAGAAGAGCATAATGCATGTTTTATGTGCACTGATAATAGGAAGTTAAAGAGGAAGACTAAGAGTGACAGACAGTGAGAGAGTTTTACAAAAGCGAGGAGAGATAACTCTGCTGATCCACTGCAGCCACGGAGCTTGAGGGGGCAGGTGGTTGCTATGGAAATGCCACTGGCTTTGCCCAAGGGCGATAAGTCTGTATGAATCAGAGGAAGGTTAAGAAGGAAAATAGAGAGGGGGGAGTGAAAGAGTAGGATGCAGATGAATGGCCATCTATTGTAAACCACCACAAAGTGAAGCTACGCAAAAGGACATTTTTCACTGCTAAGCACTAAATATGTGCACGGCTCATGTTAATTGAGGGCATTCGAAAAAAAAGTGAATGAGCAACTGCAAATGAATGACCATCTATTGTAAACCACCACAAAGTGAAGCTACGCAAAAGGACATTTTTCACTGCTAAGCACTAAATATGTGCACGGCTCATGTTAATTGAGGGCATTCGAAAAAAAAGTGAATGAGCAACAGAGGAAAAACGTGCAGTGAAGGATGAAGAGGCCTTTGTTTGGAATTTCAATCTGTCTTTCTTAGCCACATCAAATTTCCACCTATTTGTCACATAATCTTTTGTCTGTGTTCCAAGTGTGTGTTTGCATAAAACCGACTGAATATAGAAGGAATCACAGGGAAAAAAGCAATTTATAATACTGTGATGATCACAAAACAATTGCTTGAACAAATGAGATTTTGGGGTGTTTCTTAATCTGGTACCAATTTTGGACCTGCAAACTCAAAATAAACCCTCATATAACCGACTTTTCAAACTGTCACTAGTTTATTTAATTTGTCTAACAATGTCTAATATTGTATATACATACATTGCAGGAGAATTCTGTCGTTCTTGTCATTTTCTACACCATTATATGTAATTTCCACCACTGCTTAAATGACCATTCGATCTATCAAAGTGAGGGTAATGGCATTTACATTTTGTGGTGAATAAACTGGTCGACTCCTTTGTCTTGTTTAGGCAAATTTAGCTGACAGATAATATTTTAACAGTCTCTGCATACTGTAATTTGATAACATTTGTTTGATTGGAAATAATATGTAATAGAAATATTATGTACAATAATAAAAAAAAAAACGTATTCAAAATTTAATAAATAAACAATGAATAAATAAATGAATGAATGAATGCAAAATGTTGGTTGTATTAAAAAATGTAGCAATCCATATTTTTATGATGGATTTTCACTTACGACAAATTGCTTGTGGTGTTTCTCATTTGTAAGTCACTTGGATGTCTGCTAAATTAATAAAATGCATATTTTTTAATAAGTTTTTTTAAAACAATAAAATATTTTAATGTGACCCATGCACAGTATGTATAATAAAAAGATGGTTATTTATAAAAAATCAAACCCTTGGACATATAAGTGCCTGTAGTTGAAGAAACACTCAGTGACACAGTTACGGAGGTCACTGAATTCTCAAGTGTGACACTGGACAAACGTTACAGAGTCTGTGTAGACTACAGCCACACATATAGTAAATGAGAATCCATGGCCAGGTGGTTCTTGACAGCTAAGTCGGCATGAAGAGCGAGGGATGCACGGAGATAAAACAGAGAGATGGATAGAACCTCAAATGATTCGCTCAGTAGATGAAAGTGTAATTTATTACCAGCTACTCAAGGGAGACAGAATATTCCTCTCCTGCACTTTTTTCTGTCATCTCGTGTCTGTTGGAGTGAGGGATGGGATGGGAATATGTTAGAAAGAAGCAGTTTTGGGGTTTTTCTGAAAGTCTGATGAGAGGTCAAAGGATAACGGTGGCCCCATGAGAGTTGCTAAAGCTATGAATGCATGCATATTTCACAACACTGCTGTAGATGGAGGATGTTTCATCCAATTCGTGCAATTTCCACTTAGTCTAAACCTGAAATCCGAACATACCGTATTGTACGCTCTTAAAAATAAAGATTCCAAAAGGGTTTTTCGCAGTGATGCCATAAAAGAACCATTTTAGGTCCTCCCCCCCAAAGACCATTTAAAAAAAAACTAAAGACTTTTTCCACTTATAAAAAAAAACTTTTTGTGTAAGGTAAAAGTGCCATGGATATTAAAGTTTCTTCTTGGAACCATGGATGTCAATAAAGAACCTTTATTTTTAAGAGTGTACCATGGATTTCCTGTTTGAAACTACACTTTGGCCTTTTTAAATGTAACATTTACTATCAGTTTGGGGTGTTTTTCTTTATACTACTTTGAAAATCTCTGCTTTTTCCCAAAATTAAGGCATTTGAAAACAAGAACAAACACTTATACTACCTACAGTGACAGATTTCCTATTATATCCATGAAAAATGTCTCCGTTTTAGAACCAGATGGTGGATGGCGCCTAGAAGCTCAAAAATATCCATCATGTCGCTTAAAGACCTTCCCTGTCTCATCTGCTGATATCCGCAGGTATCTAAGGTGTAACTGGCTGGACCAACCGCAGTCTCATTAATCTCCAACGTCAGTTTAGCGTTAGCTTCCAGAAACTGGCAGAAATGACCTCCACGGTGGGAGAGCTCGTTTAGCCACGATGTTTCCGTGGTAGCCATCAATAAACAGTGGTGAGTCTCCCAGCAGACAAACCAGTGCTGATGAATGAGAGGCTGGGCTTAATTGCTGGGTAAATTAAAAGCTCACCATAGTGACAGTGTACTGTTGTGCCGATATTTAAAAACTCATTAGGCATGTGGATGTTTTGTTTAGTTTAGAGTCAAGGAGAGCATTTCTGTCAGAACGTGACAAAGGACTGTGGCAAGAAATAGAGATAAAAGTCACATGGGATTTTTCTAAGGTGTTAAACAGGTTGCTTTTACTCCTGAAGTGCTAATTATTGAGCTAAAAATCATCAACTGTTTTTCCTCAGACTTCTTACATTTTTTTCATTGCAATTGTGAGTTTGTATCTCAAAATTGGGACTGTTTTCTCTGCATGTGCATGCGATCAGGTCAGGTGTCTAAAAAAATGTAAATGTAAACTCAGAATTCTGAAAAAAAGTCAGAATTGCGAGATGTAATAAAGGTTCACTTTTATATTTTTACAATGTGACTTTATACACTATTTCAATTGTATTCCTCATGATTGTTACTTTATACTACACAATGTTCATTTATTTCAAATTTTACATTTTCTCTCACACACTGAAGTGAAAACAGACTTCCATAATCACCAAAACCTATGCGCTGGTCTCTTGAAAATGGATCAGGTTAGATGGGGAGAGCACAGCCGTTTACATCCAAACATTAATTTTAGGTCAAGTTTCAGAAGTTCATTACTCTTCTAATTTGAGTATAATTGGAGGAGGATCAGTGTCGAATGGCTGATCAACTCCCTTGTGTGCTAAGAACCTGTAATGTGGTGTTTTGGGTTTTGTTTCATGTTCATGTTTTCCATGTCTTTTATTTTGTAATTGTTTCATGGTCCCTGTTTGTGTCATGCTTCCCTTGCCCTCATGTATTCATGCCATTGGTTCCCCTGTTCATTGTGTCATGTTCTGATTGGTTGTCTTAGTCATGTGTCTTGTTTCCCATTGGTTTGTTCTTGTCATGTGACCCTCTTGTTTCCTATAAGTAGCTTCATCTTCCCATTGTGCCCTTGTCGTGTATTGAAGTTGTAACTCTGCTGTTGGTGAGTCAAGTCTGTTCATACCTCGTCAAGTCTGTTCATGCCTAGTCAAGTCAAGTCTGTTCATGTCAAGTCAAGTCTCGGATTATGTTTGGATGTTTGGATCACTGTAAATAAAGCTGCACTTGGGTTCTCACTTCAACTCGCCTTCAGTGGATGATTCCTTACAGAACCTCTCGCAAGCAAAATATCTACACATTTAAATCCTTTCATGCTGATTTGCCTTCCTGCATCTTTTGTGCTGCTGAGCTTCCCTTTATTTGGCTGTTATTAGAAATTATATAATGGAGCCTTTTGACATTTCGTCATAGACATAAATCATCATAGTTGGGTAAATTAAACTATGTACATGAACTAACTACATATTGGGCATTAATATGTGCTTTATAAGTACTAATAAACAGCCAATATGTAATATGCTACTAATAAGCTTGTAATATGCATGCTAGTTATTAGTAAGAATTGGTCTTTAAAATAAAGTGTTACCCAAATCATTTTTAAAAGTGAACTATTCCTTTAATATTTCAGATATTTTGCTCTGTTGTCCGAGGCCTGGTAAAAGGTCAATATGACTATTTATCTCCAAACAAACCCATCATTATATAGTCCACCCTCTCCATTTTAAGTTTGATTATCTCATCTGATTACCAGCGTGATACCTGAAACCCTTAATATCTAAAATATGCGCTCCAACTGAACGAAAAACTAGGGCACAAAATAAATCGGCGACCAAGATGAAGAAAAGCACCAACCCTTGCGACCAAATCTCAACACAGACTCCCATGAGGTTTCACCAATTAAGATAGCTCCCTGAGCAGGGGAGAAGTCTCCTGACATGCTGTCATGTCGATGGAGAGACTGAGTCATTACGGAGAGACGGTGTTCCTGGCTACAGACAGTGAGGATAGTGGCTTTAATTGGCAGAGCGTTTGTTTGGGAGTCCTGTCTGCTCGGCTTTCTTAAGGTTAGGACTGCTGGGATTTGCTCTTTATGCAAATGCCTCCCCAAATACTCAGTTGCAGCTGAGACTTGAGAACTATGTCGACTCTTCCATGACTCTGACATACCAACACTGGTTCCTCAAATCAGTTCGATTCAAGACTCTGAAATCTGAACACAATGGGATGTTGTCTTATGGAGCAATGACAGATGAGGGTTGATGCTTTGGAATAACCATGAGGCCAGTAAACGCGGTGCATTATAAAGACAGACCAATGACATCTGAATTGACCTGTGTTTTGCCTTCGAGAATTACAGGGTATATTAAAGCAGAGGTGGCCTTGATCGTTTGACCGTCTTTCTCTTTTATGCCTTCTTTTTCAAAGGCTCGATGTTCTCAACTCAAATAAAGACACAAATATATTGGATCCGCCATCTCTGCAGGATGCCCGGATCAGCGCTATCTGAATTCAACGTCAACATTTGCTTTAGGTCCATATGAAAGACAGAGAGAGGAAATAAAGAGGGGAAATACTGTATTTCCTTTCATTTCAGCACTAGCATGTGCTCTCTAAGCAGACATAGACTACCTCAGAGAAATATTTGCTTTAGAATTACCCACAAAAAGAAACGGCTGAGCCCTTTGAACAGACTGGTGCAAAATCTCTCTGATCAAACAAGGGAAAGCACCAAAATGTCAGCAGATGCAGCACAGGAAACACCGAGAATGGCGAACGTTAGCTTCTCTTACAAGCGTGTTTGGATCAATGGATTTTGATACCGTGGTTTCCGTATACCTGACGGCCGGTCACCTACTCTCATAGCCTCAGGGTTTGAGCGATATTCACAGAGAAATCCTAGTGGGAATATCACTGGTTATACAATGCAGATACAAGAAAATAGGATGATGCCGGAGATGAATAATGTCTGACATGCATGTCTCATACACACACCGGGGTGATGCAAGGAACGTTATTTGAATAAACATTTCCAATGAGGACATTGTGTTTTTGTTTGTCAAATCGCAGACATTAGCTTAAGGCTAGTGAGATTGGTAAAGGATGTTGAGAAAACTGACATGGATTGGTCAAAGGTTCACTAGTTCCTCATATCAACTCAAAACAGACCAGCACCCCAGGCAGAAAGGACATTTTGCTTCATTGCAGGTTAAAAAAAAGGAAAGAAGAAAAAACAACAACGAAGAAGTGTACAAAGGCAACATCTGGTTTCATATTCAAAGGCTGTAAAGGAAATGGTGGAACTTCTGTTTTGATTTATGGAATTATTTGAGAGCTCTCTCTTCCAACCACTCATCCTGTCCACATTCACATTGTCACTAATACGAGAACAAACCTCGTCACAGAGACAGAATCAGGCTTGTCTCAGATGATTGATGTTGGGATACGTATGGTAAGGAAGACACATAAAAAGCAGACAAACAGAACAACATCACTGACATTCTATTTTTGCCAGCCTTTTTTCTCTTTGAACCATGCTGTCTCCTTGAAAAAAATTAACGTCTTCTAAATGGTCCTAGCATTGTTAAACAAAAGTTTGCCAGAAATCAGACTGCTTGTGACTGTAACTGTAATCGAAGATCTCATATACCTTTTTTCATTAAATTGCCATGGCAAGTCACCTTTGTAAATACTATCACTCATATCCATATCCATATTAACACAGAAGTAAACTGTTTGCTGTAAATGTGTGGGACGTATGATTCATAAGCTACTATAGGTAAATAGCTAGAATAATAACAAAGTGGTGTAAATGGTGCCAAAACCATTGTGTTTATGATTATGATGTAGGGAGTGAAATTTAAAAGTATAAATAATGTTCTTATACATTGTGGTTATAATATCGTGAGAACAGAGCCCTGAATGCACCGAGGTGTTGTAGCAGAGGGGGGAGAGGAGATGCACGCTCTGTAATCAGCTGTGGCAACTTATGTTCACCTCTGAAGGTTCAGTAAACAAGTGCTGTGTTTACCAGAGCTCCTCGTCTGTGTCACTCATCCAGCAGTGATGAACTGATGCACCGAACGAAGCCAAGAACTCACGAGACAGTGCGGAGTAAGAACTGTTAAGCACACGGTTGGCCCGCGCACATTCCAATGATAATAAATAAAAAATAATTAGATAACAAAGACCAGTTTGCAATATCAAGCGGCATAGCAGAGAGCTAACTGGAAGCTGTAAGCACGATGAACCCTTGCACATTCAAAATGGCTGTCCAAGCTCTTATGTCACAGCTCAATTCTTTTGTGTTGGGAATACTTTAATCATTTTTATTGGCAACTGAACCAGTGGATTTCTAGTTCCCATCATGCTTTGCATGGGACTCTTGAAATTGAGTGCTTCTTTATATTAGCTGTGCTAGTGCCCATTGAGCATATAGTGAAAAGACTTTTTATTTGCTCATCCCATTCATTACATTTAGTGAAAAAAGTTGTACATTACATTTAGAGTTAGAGTTAACATGGGCCATTGGATTCAGTTAATGTTACTCTTCATTTATCTTTTCTCAGCTTAAACAGAACAATCATTATTTTAGTCAAAATAACATTTAATGTCATTTAAATTGTGCTTACACAAAACCCATTAGGGAGATCTTTGGGCAGTGGAAATATGGCTCATTTTATTTAGATGGACTTTTGCATATGAAAGGCTAACAACTCAACCACGATTTTATTACTTGGTGATACAGCTTAAATGCTCCTTCCAGCTCAGTGAAAATGATTCAGTCTGGCTTGCAGCTTGTCATGACAGGTTATATTGAGAGTACATAAACATATGGAGTAGTTATTAAATGAGCAACCACTGCTATTATTTACAAGGTCACAAAAATCTCGCACAGACAAATTGCTGGTGGGCAGGAACTCAAGTTTCAAGTCTTTTTGGTAGATTCTGCAGGAAAAGCAAACAATCCGCTAAGAAAGTATTTGACCAACTTTTTTAACAAGCAATAATTTACTGTGGATTAAAAAATGACCAAAAACTTCAAACTCATATATAAAAAAATTAGGGATTTCAATTTGTTGTCCCCAATGCACCATATCTCTTCCTAATATTTCATACGTGCTGCATTAGGACTCAGTCAGTCAAATCAGAGAGACACAGAGGAAAAACATGGGCCGGAAATTCCACAGGAGCAGCACACAGAGTGGGGAACACAACTGTGGCCCTGTACACCAAAACCCACCAGCGGCCAACTCAAACAGCAGCTCCCCATGAGGAAATGACTGGCCAAACAGAAAACAGCAATGAATCTGCGTGGCATGAATGTAAGGATTTCTCCATGCTGTTTTCAGGACCTGCAATCTTGTGTGTGGCTTTACCACCTCACTCCAATAGGGGTGGACCAATAAAGAAGTACGCACTGGCATCGGTCGTAGTTTCACATCTTTGTACTGAAATTATAATGTTGAAGCCAATTCAGAAATGTATTGCATGATATAACACCTCGATGTTGTCATGTATAACTGCATGTTTCAGTCCATCTGTGTCTTGGCTTAGGTTTTTTTTTTCCATTTGAAAGTCTAAAGCAATTTTCTGAGACACACATCGTGCCTAGACCTTGATTAAATTCTTTTGTTAACAGTGATTCTCCTCTAAGAGCATCGGACTTAATCTGTGTCCAAAAAGCTCATAGTCTGCTCTTGATAATGGTGCTGACTTCCAAAGGATCTGATAAGATCACACAACTGTGAAAAAAAAAAAAATCCCTTTCCAGATGGGGGCAAAGGAAATGATCCTAAAATCAATGTGGGCTCTCCTCTTGTTGGGGTTTGTCTGAGTTTATTTACCTGTTTTCTCTTGAGCATCTGTGGTGAATTATTCTAACCATGTCATGTGGATACTTGGAGCCAATGTGCAGCCCATACCTGTATTCTTTGATTTTAATTATTATTATTATTATTATTAAATGTCAATTAGCTCTAATCTCATATCTTTGAACAATATGATTTGAAAATGTTAAACTAATGTGTTTTCTTTAATGCTATTATTTATTGATTAACTGCATACATTTAGTTTCAGACAACTGTGTAATAGGACTGACTGTGCCATGCACCAAAAGCAAAACTTCAGTACCTGATACAAAATGACAGAATAGAATATGATGTTCTAATCATAGTTTTGTATTGTTCAGGTGAATAACAAAATTAACCAGACACAATGTACAAACTCTATTCATCCTCTCCAACATCCATTTATCCCAGTTAAAGGAATAGTTCACCTAAATATTCAAATAAGTTCAGTAATAATTTTTCTCACATTTTAACATGGAAGGAAAATTTTGCAGACTGTGCTGGTTGCCCTTTTGCATGTGGATTTGGCATGTGCCATAAAATTAAAATGCACCATAAGGTCCATAAATATAGGTTCATAAACATTTGCTATTTTTAAATCGCTATTTACTGAAATCATTACATCCACCTTAGCTCTCCTTAGCACATTCATGAAATAAGTAATAGTTTCTGATTTGCAAATATTTTCTGATTTGTTGATTCATTTTATAAAACTGGTCTAAATGATTAGTTCATTAACCAAACTGATCTGGTTCTCAAGTTTATTCCATTGACTCAATGATCTGCAGCACTTAATAACCCACTGGAGTATTAGTAAAAAATGACATCTTGGTCTATTTCTCACTCAAAGCTATCATAATACTTCAGAAAACTTGGAATATAATTCACAAAATATATGAACTGTTTCACCTTTGACCTTTTTTCAAGCTTGAAAACATAAGCCTTACATTCATTAGCCGTATTACCACTGTCGGGCCACTGTCGCTTCTGGGGCTTGATTGTGCCTCGTCGGGGCTTCCTCAGGGCCAACGGCCAGGGATTTTCGACCCGCCAAATACCTTGTGCCAAAGCAGGCCAACTGGGGCTAGAGAAGTGGTCATGCACGAAGGCGGAGTTTATCTGAGTTAGGAGACGGTCCAGCACCGCTTCTCATTTCCCATGTTTTCATATCAAGCTACCAGCAAACATCAACATTTAAGACATTTAAAACATTTAAATTGCAAAAACTCACTTTCAGACACCAGTGTTTGAAATAACTTACGACTGTGACCCGATGGGGATTCTGATCACCGTATAAGGCAGAAATGTATTATATGCTATGCTATAGGCTACTTGCTAACCATTGCCTTTATAAATACATGTTATGCTTATGAAAATACCAGACACCGCTTGAAGAACTTGTACGAATCATATATGATCATGTATTTATTTGGTTTCATATTTGCTCTGTCTCTTCCCCGTGTCTTTGTTGATACCGGACTTCTGCATCTGCATATGTCAAATTATTATTTTTTATTGTAAATCATTGGTCTTCAGTCTTCATAGTTAGTTAGTCGATATAGTTATAGTTTTCATTCATTTTTCCCCTTGCTGGTGAAATGGTGGGGTTGTTTGACGTTTGCTTCAAGGAAGCGTGTTAGCGCCGGTCCTACAGTGGAAACGCAGCTTAATTTTGGCCCCGCGGCTTGAGGTGTGAGGCTATTGACCCAGCACGGCTTGTTGTTAGCCCTGGCTCGTACTGGCCCAACAGTGGAAAAGGGGCTATTGTATTTGGAGGGAAAAGAGCAACTAGAAGATTCGTCAGAACCTCTCCTTTTGAGTTTAATAGAAGAAAGAAAGACACAGGTTTGGAACGACAAAAGGGTGAGAAAATGACAGATCTCTTTAAACCAATAATGACAATACAAAACTTGTGATTTTCAGGACAGATACAGCTCAAACTATTCTGAACAAAAACAAAACAAAAAAGGAAACTAAGCGGACACATGATCTATTGTTACAAATACATCATTTAGCTACTTAAGAGTCCTAGGGTATATTAAGACCTGCATTTATTGCGCGCTATCACATACTGTATTGCGGATGAGGATTTTCTCAAAAGCTGCTATTCTTTACACATTACAACGACATTATCACGTGGGGTTGAACTATGCAGGGACAGAGAAGAAAACCGCATAGCTCTTGAAAAATGTCAGTCATGGCTTTTATTCTCTATTGAGTGTTGAGATTTACATGACAACAAAAGGTAACATAATACCAGTTGGCAGAAGCTAGTCCCTCATTAGAGCGTCTCTCTCCCTGACTCACCAGAGCCTGATTCACAGCTCAAATCTCAACACAAAGATGAGCTTTAAACATACATAAACCCACATGCCCATGAACACCGCAGCATTATGATGCGTATATAAACAATTGAAGATAATCACACTATGCAAATGTGATATTCCCCATGGGGGTGATACAACCCCTCTGTAAAAGCACCTGAGACAATAGGGTTCTGGCAATACCTCAGGTAGCCAAGCAATACTGGAAAACATCACACATTTTCACTTGTATCCTATGCGATTTCCAAGCAGGATTACGGGAAGGACTGCATAAACCATGCAGGACTGGGGTCACTTTAGGTCAACTCAATCAAATGCCGGATCCAAAATCTGAGAATTTATTTATTGTTATGAATTGAATTCAGCTTACGAACTGCAGTCTTGAGTACGATTTTTGCTACTAAAATAGCACAGCCTAGTTATTTCACAACATTTTAGCACTCACTTATGACTCCTCACTTATGAAAATGAAATATGGATGAAAGCCATATTTAGGCAGGGTTTGGAAATAAAGTGTGTAGGCTGCGCTAAACAATGCTGAAGTGTGTGGAAATGTTGCACTGTGCATCGACATATACTCTACCTCTCATCGGAAATATCCAAGAATGAGAAGTAATACATTTTTATCACCGGCACTCAGCAAATACCTGACCTGAACATCCAAATATTGGTTCAGTTGGTTTTACAATCAGTCACTCATCTATATCTGCTGTGTTTCATTTGGCATTTAATGGCATGAATAATAATAAAAAATAAAAAAATAAATAAAATTAATTCAGTCAAATGCTCATGATAGGAATAATATCTTTAGTCCACAGGGATTATACAGTGGAATAATAAGTCATTCAGACTGGTGAAAAACTGAATTGTGTCCTTAAATAGTCTCCTTAAATCAAACAGTCTTAGGTGGAGATGTGCACCCTCTTCACGGGTAGAAAGCAGGAGAGAGGAGAGTAAGTTGGCGACTAATGAGTCCAGACAGGCCGGTAACTCTCAGGAGAATTGGGTTTCTCTGCTGCTATTGGGCTCTCTCAAATCATTCTACCTTATCCTCCCACCTGAATAAACGTTTGCTGCGAAAACGTCTTTTCAGCTCACTGTCAGGGAAGGGTTCAATCAGCCTTCCATCAAACTATTACTGATCACAAATCTTAGCTAATGTGTGGCAGAATCTGTAGTAATGCAAATCTGCAGGAAGCGTCAAACGCAGCGCGCTCACAGGGCTCTTTTAGATGATATACTGCTAAAAAATTATTTGTTTGCATTGTCATGCCAACATTAATTATGTCCACAGAAATCAAAGAAAAAATGAGTGGAAGAAAGCTCATGGTATAATTTAAGGGTACTTAAATTATAAAAATGTTATCTTTACTGGTACAACAGCTTGTCATTGGGGCAGTATCATTTATATTCCCTCTCCTCATTAATTTGACATCTTTGTACCATAAAGGTATTACAGCAAAAAGTAGTAATACAGTATGTACCCTTAATTGTTTTGGGGTAAATAAGGTAAAAAGTTGGGTAAAGTAAAAATAAAGTTACTGCCCCAGTGACATTGAATTAAATGTGAAATTTTGAAGCAGAAAAACTGAAATCGTGTTTTCCTGTAAAACATACTCTGATAATCTTGTCTCTATTTACAACTTCTAAAAATAATTTTTACAGGTTTTTTTCTGAGAGTGTATGGACATTTTATTCTTATTGTTTGGTCGCAAAATCTCTCTCTCTCTTTCTCACTATATATATATATATATATATATATATATATATATATATGTGTTAGTTTTTTTTTTTTTGTGTCAAAGAAA